>NC_067311.1:1357148-1437573 GCF_020740795.1 Apus apus | reverse complement strand
TTAAGGTCTAGGGTGTAGAGCTTTGCGTCTACGATTAAGGGTCTATGGTATAGAGTGTAGTGTCTGGGGTTAAGCATCTACAGTCTACTTTTAAGGATATAGGGACTATGGTGTAGGATCTAGGATTAATGGACTACTGTCTGGACTTAGCGTCTAGGGTTAAAGGATTATAGATAAGCGTCTAAGGTCTAGGGTTTAGTATCTAGGATTAAGGCTCCAGCGTCTAGGGTTAAGACTTTATAGTTTAGCATCTTGTCTTAGGTCTATAGCTTAGAGCTTTGCGTGTAGGATTAACGGTCTATGGCATAGTGTGTAGCGTCTGGGGTTCAGCATATACGGTCTGCTTTTAAGGATCTAGGGTCTCTGGTTTAGGATCTAGGATTAATGGACTACCGTCTGGATTTATCATCTAGGGTTAAAGGATTATAGATAAGCGTCTAGGGTCTAGTATCTAGGATTAAGGGTCCAGCGTCTAGGGTTAAGGCTTTATAGTTTAGCATCTACTCTTAAGGTCTAGGGTTAGAGCTTTGCCTCTATGCTTAACCGTCTATGGTATAGAGTGTAGCGTCTGGGGTCAAGCATATACGGTCTGCTTTTAATCATCTAGGGTCTATGGTTCAGTATCTAGGAGTAATGGACTACTGTCCGGACATAGAGTCTAGGCTTAAAGGATTATACATAAGCGTCTAGGGTCTAGTATCTAGGATTAAGGGTCCAGTGTCTAGGGTTAAAGCTTTATAGTTTAGCATCTAGTCTTAGGGTCTAGGGTTTAGAGCTTTGCGTCTAGGATTAATGGTCTATGGTTTAGAGTGTAGCGTCTGGGGTTAGGCATCTATGGTCTCCGTTTAAGGATCTAGGACCTACGGTGTAGCATCTAGGGTTAATGGACTACCGACTGCACTTAGCGTATAAGCTTAAAGGATTATAGACAAGCTTCTAGGGTCTAGGGTCTAGGATTAAGGGTCCAGCGTCTAGGGTTAAGGCTTATAGTTTAGCATCTAGTCTTTAGGATGTAGAGCTTTGCGTCTAGGATTAAAGGTCTATGGTATAGTGTGTAGCGACTGGGGTTGAGCATATACGGTCTACGTTTAAGGATCTAGGGTCTATGGTTCAGTATCTAGGATTAATGGACTACCGTCTGAACTTAGCGTCTAGGCTTAAATGATTACAGATAAGTGTCTAGGGTCTAGTATCTAGGATTAAGGGTCCAGCGTCTAGGGTTAAGGCTTTTTAGTTTAGCATCAAGTCTTAAGGTCTAGGGTTTAGAGCTTTGAGTCTAGGATTAACGGTCTATGGTATAGAGTGTAGCGTCTGGGGTCAAGCATATACGGTCTACTTTTCTGGATCTAGGGTCTATGGTGTAGTATCTAGGATTAATGGACTATCGTCTGGACTTAGCGTCTAGGGTTAAAGGATTATAGATAAGCGTCTAGGGACTAGGGTTTAGTATCTAGGATTAAGGCTCCAGCGTCTAGGGTTAAGGCTTTATAGTTTAGCATCTAGTCTTAAGGTCTAGGGTTTAGAGCTTTGCCTCTAGGATTAACCGTCTATGGTATAGAGTGCAGCGTTGGGGTCAAGCATATACGGTCTGCTTTTAATCATCTAGGGTCTATGGTTCAGTATCTAGGAGTAATGGACTACTGTCCGGACATAGAGTCTAGGCTTAAAGGATTATACATAAGCGTCTAGGGTCTAGTATCTAGGATTAAGGGTCCAGTGTCTAGGGTTAAAGCTTTATAGTTTAGCATCTAGTCTTAGGGTCTAGGGTTTAGAGCTTTGCGTCTAGGATTAATGGTCTATGGTTTAGAGTGTAGCGTCTGGGGTTAGGCATCTATGGTCTCCGTTTAAGGATCTAGGACCTACGGTGTAGCATCTAGGGTTAATGGACTACCGACTGCACTTAGCGTATAAGCTTAAAGGATTATAGACAAGCGTCTAGGGTCTAGGGTCTAGGATTAAGGGTCCAGCGTCTAGGGTTAAGGCTTATAGTTTAGCATCTAGTCTTTAGGATGTAGAGCTTTGCGTCTAGGATTAACGGTCTATGGTATAGTGTGTAGCGACTGGGGTTGAGTATATACGGTCTGCGTTTAAGGATCTAGGGTCTATGGTTTAGTATCTAGGATTAATGGACTATTGCCTGGAGTTAGCGTCCAGGCTTAAAGGATACAGATAAGGGTCTAGAGTTTAGTATCTAGGATTAAGGGTGAAGCGTCTATGGTTAAGGCTTTATATTTTAGCATCCAGTCTTAAGGTCTAGGGTTTAGAGCTTTGTGTCTAGGATTAAGGGTCTATGGTATAG
Source organism: Apus apus (assembly GCF_020740795.1). NCBI lineage: Eukaryota > Metazoa > Chordata > Aves > Apodiformes > Apodidae > Apus > Apus apus. The sequence continues at coordinate 1,435,274 of NC_067311.1, read as the reverse complement.
AGTGTAGCGTCTGGGGTTAATCATCTACGGTCTACGTTTAAGGATCTAGGGTCTACGGTGTAGGATCTAGGATTAATGGACTACCGTCTGGATTTAGCATGTAGGCTTAAATGGATTACAGATAAGCATCTAGGGTCTAGGATCTAGTATGTACGATTAAGGGTCCAGCCTCTAGGGTTAAGGCTTTATAGTTTAGCATCTAGTCTTAAGGTCCAGGGTTTACAGCTTTGCCTCTAGGATTAACGGTCTATAGTATAGAGTGTAACGTCTGAGGTTAAGCATATACGGTCTACGTTTACGGATCTAGGGTATATGGTTTAGTATCTAGGATTAATGGACTACCGTCTGGTCTTCGCGTCCAGGCTTAAAGGATTATAGATAAGCGTCTAGCGTCTAGGGTTTAGTATGTAGGATTAAGGCTCCAGCGTCTAGGTTTAAGGCTTTATAGTTTAGCATCTAGTCTTAAGGTCTAGGGTTTAGAGCTTTGCGTCTAGGATTAACGGTTTATGGTATTGAGTGTAGCGTCTGGGGTTAAGCATATACGGTATACGTTTACGGATCTAGGGTCTATGGTTTAGCATCTAGGATTAATGGACTACCGTCTGGACTTAGCGTCTAGGGTTAAAGGATTATAGGTAAGCCTCTAGGGACTAGGGTTTAGTATCTAGGATTAAGGGTCCAGCGTCTAGGGTTAAGGCTTATAGTTTAGCATCTAGTCTTTAGGATGTAGAGCTTTGCGTCAAGGATTAACGGTCTATGGTATAGTGTGTAGCGACTGGGGTTGAGCATATACGGTCTACGTTTAAGGATCTAGGGTCTATGGTTTAGTATCTAGGATTAATGGACTACCGTCTGGACTTCGCATCAAGGGTTAAAGGATTACAGATAAGCGTCTAGGATCTAGTATCTAGGATTAAGGCTCCAGCGTCTAGGGTTAAGGCTTTATAGTTTAGCATCTAGTCTTAAGGTCTAGGGTTTAGAGCTTTGCGTCTAGGATTAAAGGTCTATGGTATAGCATGTAGCGTCTGGGGTTAAGCATAGACGGTCCACGTTTAAGCATTTAGGATCTACGGTGTAGGATCTAGGATTAAAAGCGGCCATCTCGGCAGCTCCGTCAGAGCACGCGGCAGCGCAGAGCGGAGAGTGGCAACGGCACCGGTGAGAGCTGCTCCTTTAATTACTGAGGATTAGAGAAGGGGCCGGGCTTCCCGGAGACGGCAAAGCCGGAGCAGAGCTAGGAGACCCGAGTCTGAGCCGGAATCCTGAGAGGAACAGGAAGGCTGACGTGGCAGGGGGTGTGGCTGAGAACGGCGGCAAGGTTTAAAAGCGGCCATCTCGGCAGCTCCCTCAGAGCACGCGGCAGCGCAGAGCGGAGAGCGGCGGTAGCCATCACAGGAAGTGGCGCGAGGGCGGGGAGCGCGAGCTCACGCGGAGAGCGAGGGCAGGCAGGAAGCAGAGAACACCGGTAAATTTCTCTAGCATGGTGACAACACGCCCTAAAACCATATTGAAAAAGGATATGGGAACTCAGACGGAGGTTCTGAGCAGGCACGCAGCTGTGCAGGTCTCTGGCTGCAGCGAGTGCCTGAGCCTGGCACTGGTAGTAGAGGGAGCCAGTGGCACCGCGTGTGTGCGGTGTGAGCAAATCAATGATCTCCTTAGGCAGGTGGTTAGACTGACAGAGGAGGTTGAAAGACTTAGAATCATCAGAGAATGTGAGAGCGAAATAGATTGATGGAGCCAAACACCGAAGCAAGGGCAGAAGGAAGAGGTGCTAGAAGAAGTGACGGATCCCCTCCCCTCCTGTCCTCAGACAGAAGGAGAGAACGTTAGGGATGTGGAGGAATGGAGGGAGGTCCGTCCTCGGAGAGGCAAGAAAAAACCCTCCCAACTCCCTCCACCCTCCGAATTGCCCCTGAAGAATAGGTATGAGGCCTTGGAACTTCAGGGACAGGAAAATGAAGCTGGAGTGACAGATTTGTCTAGTGAACCGCCTAGGACTTGTCGCTCAGCTCCACGACTTAGGACTTCTTCAACTAAGAAGGAAAGGAGGGTAATTGTGGTGGGAGACTCCCTTCTGAGGGGAACAGAAGGGCCCATCTGTCGAGCAGACCCATCCCACAGGGAGGTCTGCTGCCTCCCTGGGGCTCGCATTAGAGATGTTAAAAGGAAACTCTCTAGTATGGTGAATCCATCTGATTACTACCCACTGCTGATTTTTCAGGTTGGTAGTGACGAAATTATTACAAGAAATGTAAGGGCAATGAAGAGAGACTTCAGGGCCCTGGGACGGCTAGTTAGGGGGTCTGGAGCACAAGTCGTGTTTGCCTCCATACCTCCTGTAAGAATGGGTGGAGAGATAAAGAGGAAGAGTTTGCTTATCAATGAATGGCTACGAGACTGGTGCCAAAGGCAGGGCTTTGGTTTTTTTGACCACGGGCTGCTGTACGAGACACCCGGCCTGATGGTGGCAGGTGGGATGCACCTGTCCCAGAGGGGGAAAAGGCTTTTGGGGCAGGACTTAGCAGGGCTCATTGAGAGAGCTTTAAACTAGATGTGAAGGGGGAAGGGGAGAAAACTGGGTCTGTTAGGGACGAGCCCAAGAGAAACATACCAGGGCCTGAAGGGGGGTGGTCTAAGGAGGATTTGGTCCCACCAGTGTGCTCTACTTGCTTCCTGAAATGCCTGTACACCAGTGCACGCAGCATGGGGAATAAACAGGAAGAGTTAGAGATCTGTGTGAGGTCTAAGGGTTATGATCTGGTAGCAATAACAGAGACATGGTGGGACAGCTCACACGACTGGAATGTGGCCATGGATGGCTATGTGCTTTTTAGGAAAGATCGGTCGGTGAAGCGAGGTGGTGGAGTTGCTCTTTATGTGAGAGAGCAGCTAGAATGTATCGAGTTTTGTGCAGGGGCTGATGAGGGGCAAGTTGAAAGTCTGTGGGTAAGAATTAAAGGGCAGGGTGGTATGGGTGATACAGTTGTGGGGGTCTACTACAGACCTCCTGATCAAGATGAGGAAGTTGATGAGGCTTTCTACAGGCAGCTGAAAGTAGCCTCACAATTACAGTCCTTGGTCCTCATGGGAGATTTTAACTACCCCGATATCTGCTGGAAGACTTACACAGCCAGCCTTTCATGGTCTAGGAGGTTCCTCCAGTGCATTGATGACAACTTGTTAATGCAAATGGTGGACAAGCCGACTAGAAGACGAGCGCTGCTGGATCTTGTGCTCACCAACAAGGAGGGCCTTGTTGAAGCAGTGGTGGTCAATGGCAGCCTTGGCTGCAGTGACCACGAGATGGTGGAGTTCAGGATTCTGTGTGGGAGGAACAGAATACCCAGCAGGACCAGAACCATGGACTTCCACAGAGCAAACTTTGGCCTCCTCAATCAATTGTTAAGGGAAGTCCCATGGGACAGAGTGCTAGAAGGTAAAGGGGCTCAAGATAGCTGGACAACATTCAAAGACCACTTCTTGCAAGCACAGGATCAGTGTCCCCCAATGGGTAGAAAATCTAGTAAGGGAGCTAGGAGACCAGCGTGGTTAAAAAAGGAACTGCTGGGCAAACTCAAATGGAAAAGGAAAATCTATAGATCATGGAAGGAGGGGCTGGTCACTTGGGAGGAATATAGGACTGTTGTCAGAGAATGTAGGGAGGCAACTAGGAAAGCTAAGGCCTCCTTGGAACTTAACCTTGCAAGTCGGGTTAAGGACAATAGAAAGGGCTTTTTCAAATACATAGCCAACAAAACTAATACCAGAGGCAATATAGGCCCACTGCTGAATGAGGTGGGTGCCCTGGTGACAGAGGATTTAAAGAAGGCAGAGGTGCTGAATGCCTTCTTTGCCTCTGTCTTTACTCCTGCAGGCTTTCCCCATGAGCCCCAGTTTCATATAGCCCCAGTAGAAGTCAAGATAAAGGAGGAGTTTGCCCAGGTAGATGAGGATTGGGTTAGGGATCAGTTGCGTAATCTGGACATCCATACATCGATGGGTCCGGATGAAATGCATCCAAGGGTGCTGAGGGAGCTGGCGGAGGTCATTGCCAGTCCACTCTCCATCATCTTCGGTAAGTCTTGGGTAACAGGAGAGGTGCCTGAGGACTGGAGGATAGCAAATGTCACTCCAGTCTACAAGAAGGGCAAGAAGGAGGACCCGCGTAACTATAGACCGGTCAGCCTCACCTCCATCCCTGGAAAGGTGATGGAACAACTTGTCCTTGGCACTATCTCTAGACATATCAAGGAGATGGGGGTCATCAAGAGCAGTCAACATGGTTTTACCAAGGGTAAGTCATGTTTGACTAACCTCATAGCCTTCGATGAGGAAATTACTAGGTGGAAAGATGATGGTAGAGCGGTGGATGTGGTCTATCTTGATTTCAGTAAAGCATTTGACACCGTCTCCCACAGCATCCTTGTAGATAAGTTGATCAAGTATGGGTTTGATGATCAGGCAGTGAGGTGGATCAAGAACTGGTTGAAAGGAAGAAGTCAGAGAGTTGTAGTCAATGGGGCAAAATCTAGTTGGAGGCCTGTGACTAGTGGAGTCCCTCAGGGGTCGGTACTGGGACCGTGTTGGGGGTTTAAGGCATGTAGAGACAATATATAGAAGACTGTAAGGTCATATAAAGGACACATAGTAAATATCTGCTGAGCTAGCACAAGTATTAAACAAAACAGGATGCAGGATGTAGAAGCCGCCAAGAAGGAAAGGATGGGAGATAAAGAAATCAAGCACCAATCAGCCAGACTGAACAAACCAATCATCTCCCTCCAGGGACGCGTGGATGCCGCATGAACAAAGCGGAGCACCCAATTGAAATAAGCGTGAACCCTGCGTGCCTTCATGCACGGAACTAAGTGAGAGCATAAATATTGTATAGCGGAGTCTAATAAACGGAGCTTTTTGCCTACTTACATCGTGTCGGTGTGTTTCGCTCCCCTCCGCCTGGCCGCAGCATTCTGGTGACCCCGACGTGATCGATCAGAAGAGAGGAACCATCCTCGGGCGGACGAGAGAAGGTGGAGAGAATCCCGGCTGCTCAAGAAGCAGGGCTGCGCAAGGACGCAGGAGTACCGTGGCCACGGGGACTTCTGACCGGTGAGTCAGGCAGACCATAGAGTCTGGGGCGGGATGGGCTCCGCTGTATCAGCGATTGAAAAAGCCACAGTAGATGGATTGCTATCCGTGGCAAAGAAGACGGGACAATCGATCCCGCGACATGAGCTAGTAGACTTTTTGCTATGGTGCCGGCGGAAGGGGCTGCTTACCGACACGGGCCAGTTATTTTCCCAGGACAATTGGAAGAAAATAGGACAAGAACTATGGGAAAGCGTGCAAAGCGGGCAAAAAGGCAGTAAACAGTTGTCACGCACGTACCGGACGGTACGCCTTATGATAGAACAAGTACATGCAGATGCAGAAATTGCTGCCGCCCTGCAAGACGCTATTAGCGGGAAAAAACACGATCCTGAAGAGCAGAAAAATCTGCTTGAATGGGAATGGAGATCGGGTACAGATACGGCCCCTCCCTATGATGAGCCCGAACAAGTAGTGGCCGCCCCCGTAAAAAAGAAGGGTGAATTCGATGACGTTATCATCCCTTGGGTTCCACCAACTGTGCCCTCAGCTCCCCCCGAGGACACATCAGCCACTCAAGAACCACAGCCTATGGACATTGATCCTGCTTCTGTTCCCTTACCAGAGGAAGAAGAAAGGGAGGGGTTTACCGATCATTTCCCCTATACAGACCTATTGAAGGAACTAAAACAACAGCGCCAACAGATGGTGGATTTAATGCAAGAAATGCAAACCCTAGATGATCAGGGTAAAAAGGGGAAACGCAAAGAACTGTATGAGAAAGCATCTCAAGCGGTAAAAGAGGGACTTGAAAACATTGAACGACAGTTAAATAAGAAAGAGGAATACGATTTGGGGGGAAGGGAGGGAATAAAGAATGATATAAGGAAAGGAAAAATATCGCTAAAGGAAGGACGGGAGAAAATTAAGTTATTGTATGGGGCGGCGGGAGGTCTAACAAAAAGAGAGGTAGATGAGCTGGAGGAGGATATGCTTGAGGAAGAAAGACGAAAAGGGTATGATAACGGGGATTGGCGTGAAAAGGGCAATATACCCCGGGATCCATCCTTTAATGCAGCAAAGCGGTGGAGGGGTTTGTTGACGGGTATGAGCCTGCAGGGTCCAATGGAAATAGAAGGAGTGCTTGCGGCACCAATGCGAGTCACTGCTAATGGCCCAGAATGGGTGCCGCTAGAATGGAATATGATTCAAAAATTACAACAAAGTGTTATGGCATATGGGGCTAGTAACTCGGCCGTACGGCGACAACTAACAGCGTTTGTTAAATATCAGGAGCTGGTACCAGCTGATATTCGAATAATCATGGAAACTTTATTAGGGCCAACAGCTTATACGCTGTTCTTGGTAAAATGGCAAGAGAGACTAGAATACCATCAATTACAAAACCTTGACTTACCGGCCGACGACCCTCTCAGGGTCGCCACCATAGAAATGTTAATGGGGTCAGGAGCATACCGAGACCCTCAAAGGCAAGCTGCACTGCCACCTCGCATATTGTCACAAGCAAAGGCAGCTGCCTTGGAGGCATTCTCAGCATTACCCAGGATGGGAAAACCTAATCCACCATATCTGCAAATCAAACAAGGAGAAAATGAACCGTTTCTAACCTTTGTTGATCGATTAAGGGAATCAATGGATTCAGCTCCTGATATAGATTCAGACATTAAAACAACGCTCATAAAAGAAGTCGCTACCCAAAATGCTAATATCACATGTAAAAATTTACTCAGAACATTACCTCAAGGATCGTCTTTGGTTCAAATGATAGAGTTATGTTCTAGAGCCCCATGGGAGGAAGAGAAAAAACGAGCTAATATACATGCGGTCGCATTAGCAGCAGCATTAAAACAGGGTAATCTGGGGAAAGGGGACAAAGGGCTAAAAGGCTGTTATCTATGTGGGCAAATGGGTCATTTTAAGAGAGAATGTCCAAAAAGGGGGAGGGAAGTAACGAGAGCCCAAAGGGCGGGAGGGACAACATGTAACCGATGTGATAAGTTTGGTCACACAGCTCCAGAATGTAGGTCCAGGTATCACCGAGACGGAACACCACTACCGCAGACCGGAGGGCAGCCGGGAAACCAACCACGCCGCGGGTTGGGCGCGGCTCCGAAATACCCAACCCCGACTCGACGAGCCATGGCTGCCTCAGCGAGCTCTCCGCAGCTACAAGAGGAAGTGCAGGAGTCGATCTGGCCGTGGCAAGAACAGTAACTATTATCGATAGTCAAGTAACAATAATAGATTCAAACGTATCGGGTCCTCTGGGTTTTGGTTTAAGTGCTTTGCTTATTGGCAGATCATCTAGTAGCCGACAAGGGATATTTGTGCTACCTGGGTTAATTGATGCTGATTATACGGGGACAATTGGAATAATGGTAAAGGTTTTTGCTCCCCCAATAACCATAAATCAAGGAAGTAGAATTGCTCAACTAATCCCTTTCAAAGCTTGTGTTCCAGTCAGCTCTACTAAAGACAGGGGGGAAGGAGCTTTTGGCAGCACCGGGAATACGGCTGGGCCTATGATTATGTTTAACACAGTCTTGGGGCCTGAACGACCAAATCATCCTACTTACATCATCAGGGGGAACCAGCAGCTAAGCAAAGAGCCCCTAAATATGATGATGGACACAGGTGCTGATGTTACCATTCTTCCTATTTCCGCTTGGCCAACAGATTGGCCATTAAAGCCTGTAGATATCGTTGTAAGCGGAATTGGTGGAGATTCAAAATCGTTACAAAGCAAAGAACTAATTTGTTTTCAGGATGCAAAGGAAGGAAAAAAGGCGTGGGTGCGACCCTATGTGATGCACACGCCCCTGTGGATCTTAGGGAGAGATACACTCAGCCAATGGGGCATCTGCCTGCAGACAAAAAATTTTTAGTGGGGGCCATTGAGGAACAGAGGCCACCTGTCTTAAAAATCCAATGGCAAAACAATGATCCAGTATGGGTGCCTCAATGGCCACTTCCAGAAGAAAAGCTCGAAGCAATTGAGATATTAGTACAAGAACAATTGAATCTGGGACATATAAAGCCCTCTGTGAGTGAGTGGAATACTCCTATCTTTGTAATAAAAAAGAAATCAGGAAAATGGCGACTTCTGCATGATTTGCGTGCTGTCAATGCTACTATGAAGCCCATGGGAGCACTGCAGCCAGGACTACCTTCACCTGTAGCATTGCCCAAAGATTATCAACTATTAATAATTGATTTGAAGGATTGTTTTTTCTCGATCCCTTTGCATCCTGATGATACAGAAAGATTTGCATTTAGCGTACCACAAAAGAATGTAGCGCGACCCGCCAAAAGATATGAATGGGTTGTCCTACCGCAAGGAATGCGCAACAGCCCCACTATGTGCCAGTGGTATGTAGATCTAGCACTAGATATGTGGAGAAAGAGATACAATGATCCTATCGTATATCATTATATGGATGACATACTGATCGCCACTCCCGACGGCTTGGAAAAAGAGGGGGAAGATTATTTAATAGAGTGTCTATTAACATTCGGCTTACATATAGCCCCCGAAAAGGTGCAAAGACAGAGTCCATGGTCCTATCTGGGAATGACAGTAACTGAAACACGGGTACGGCCAGGGAAATTACGCCTGCATTCTGACATTAAAAATGTAAATGATGTACAAAAATTAGTGGGAGATATTCAGTGGATTCGCACCTGGTGCGGCATTACAAACGAAGACTTGGCTCCGTTGTTTAATCTACTGCAGGGCTCCAACGCACCTTGGGAGCCCCGGGCCATGTCTAAAGAAACAAAGACAGCTATCAAAAAGATTGAAGGAAAAATAGCACAACAACAAGTGTATCGATACGACAGCCAACTACCCATCAATATTGCAATTTACGGGCCTGAAACATCCAGATCAGCAGTAATATTGCAGCAACAACAATCTATGATAGCTATTTTAGAATGGGTATTCCCATCGTTTGCCCCCAGTGCCTCTGTCATTCCCTTGATAGAATACATTGGCAGAATTATACTGAAAGCTCGAGAGCGCGTTCGCTTGGTATTCGCTAAAGAGCCAGAAAAAATCTTTGTGCCCTGGAAAACCATTGGGTTAATACATGAATGGTCCTTAAATAGTCCTGCTTTTGCTCTCGCGACATTAGGAATAGAATTGTCTGTTCATTATCCCTCACATCCGCTATTTAAAACCACAAGTATCATCAGCAGAGGACAAATTGTCATCCAGAAGCCTATTGTTAATGCAGTAACAGTCTTTACTGATGCCAGTGGCCGGTCAGGCAAGTATGGCTTTGCATGGCAAGACCAAGGAAAGTGGCAAATTCAAACATGGACTGAGCAGGGAGATTCAGTTCAGGTTTTAGAACTAAGAGCTGTGGTCACGGCCCTGCAAAAGTTCCTGGAGGTACCAGTAAACCTAATAGCAGATTCGGCATATGTAGTAGGAATTGTGCATCGGCTAGATCATGCGCAAATTGGGAAAATAATGAATGAAAAAATTGCCATGTTAACCCTACAATTGAAAGGACTGATAAGTGAAAGAACAGAGCCACTGTGGTGCTGCCATGTGAAAAGTCATACTAGCCTACCAGGTGTATTTACAGAAGGAAACCGAATAATAGATCAAGCTGTGGCAGGGTGTGCTTGGGTATTATCGGCTTTCAACAAAGCAAAACAGTCTCATGAATTCTATCATCAATCATCAAAAGGCCTACAGCAGGAATTCGGCATTTCAAGGGCACAGGCTAGGGCAATTGTAGCAGCATGCCCTGACTGTGCTCGAATAATACCACTACAAAATCAAGGGGTTAATCCACGCGGAATAGGACCTAGGAAGGTCTGGCAAACGGACGTCACAGAATACCCCTCTTTTGGACGCCTTAAATATATACGTGTGACTGTAGATACTTTCAGCCATGCTGTATGGGCTACTGCAGCAACTACCACAGCTTTTAGAGCTGTTAAAGCACATTGGTTACAAGCATTTGCGGCATTAGGAGTCCCTGAGACTATCAAAACAGACAATGGACCTGGTTATGTAGGAAAATGGACCCAAACCTTTTTGCAACAGTGGGGGATAAAACACATCACTGGAATTCCCTACAACAGCACAGGACAAGGTATAGTGGAACGCCGTCACCAAGATATAAAAAGACTCTTACGCTCTTTGAAAAAGGAGGGGGAGATCTGCCTCTCCCCACAAGACATGATAGCAAAAGCTTGTTATGTGCTCAACTGGAAAAATCCTGTAGCCATTGATGAAAAACAGGATGAATACCCAATACGGCTACAGTTTCTTAACCAGGACACAAAAATTCGGGCACAGGTGCAAACCTGGGACCCAAAAGAAGGCAAATGGGGTACGAAGCCTGAATTGTTGTTAACATGGGGGCGGGGATATGCTTGTGTTTCAACAGGACACGAGTCGCCGCGATGGGTTCCAGCTAAATGGGTAAAGCCGTGGATAGGCGAACAACCCAGAAAAGAGAGCCCTGATGCAACAGACACCTTTGGAACAGGAGAAGCTGTTGTTAACACGCCTTCGGTTGACACTCCGAACAAGTTTGAAACTACTAAAAACACTGATTGATCCTAAAATATTAGCCTGGCAAAGTAGGGCAGAATTTTCATATTTTGCTGCTATAGTACAAAACTTTACTCCTAGTCCATTGAAACATTTAACTTGTCTGAGCTGTGGAAACCCGAACTGCGCAGCTTGGGTATTAATCAATTGTGGGGGATGTAAACGACGAATATGGATACATCAGTACAGATATAAAAATTCATGGTGCAGTAATTGTGACTTAGCGTGGATCAGGAAATCAGGCATCCAGGAACTACAGAAAGTAACGGGTTTACCGGGGCACCTGGGTGCGGAACTCTTTGAAAGTGAGGAACAAAAAATCATAGCTTTGGCCAGGTGGGAAATAGAGTATCAGACCGAGCGCATCATAAAACAGCATGAGACACAGATTTTACAGAAACGTTGTGAACGAGGGATCGATATTCCTCGAATCTGTATGGTGGAGGATCAGGAGTGGTCCGATGCTTGTGATTATTTTGCTAACCTGCGGATCTCTGAACAAAGCCCATGAGACAAATAAAATCCCTAGCATCGCACAACATTTTCCCAACCACAATATGTGGGTAACATTGGCCAACAAATTAAATCGTACCGACTTTTGTGTTTCCCTGGCCCAGCCTGATTCCCCCTTTTATACCTGTTTAATTGGAGTGCCCTTGAACCATTCTGAAGCATCTCTGCTTGTCCAGGCAGTAACTAAAATGCGCGGTACAGCCAAAAGTAGCTGTAATAGCTCTGCACCCTTAGCCATGCATAAATGCTTGATAGAATATGACCAATGGGATGACCACCTTCCCTATGGCAATAGACCTGATGAATTAGAAATCTTAGGTAGCTTGCACGCAGAAGCTTGTATATATATCAACAGCTCTGTATATTCATGTAATGAAGCTTATGGAATGTGGTGTAATCTAACTTTTGCTACGAACATAGCTCCCGGGGCCCCACAATGGAGAAATGATTCTTTCTGGTGCAAAAATGTTACAAGGACAAAAAATAACCCTGCCCCAGGCACCACCATCCCCCGAACGCTTCCGCCAGGTATCTTTTTAATTTGTGGGGATCGCGCTTTTAGCGGAATCCCCCAAAGGCCAATTGGAGGGCCGTGTACGTTTGGTAGGTTAACCATTGCCCTACCCACCATAAAGGCGGTAAAAGTAGCAAGTGAAAAACTTAATATAAACATTTCTCACGTGACCACTAGAAAAAGGAGATCAACCCTTGATTCAACCTGTCAAGACAATGTCCAGTTGTATAATCGAGCAGAACAAATAGTAGCTTCGGTATTTTTACCCGGCCTTGCTGCTGGCCATGCTCTTTTTGAATTAGAAAAATTGCAGTGTTGGGTCAATAAGCAGGCAAATGTCACATCAGAAGTGCTATCATCATTAGCCACTGATTTGGATACTGTTAGGCACGCCACCCTACAAAACAGGGCAGCAATAGATTTTCTCTTATTAGCACACGGCCATGGATGTGAAGATTTTGAGGGGATGTGCTGCATGAACCTTAGTGATGAATCAATGTCAATCCATCGTAAGATTCAGATGCTGCAGGAACATACAAAACTCTTACAAAAGGACGATTCCTTTTTTGGGCTTAACCTGAAAGCTTGGGGAATAACGGGATGGATAAAGAATCTACTTATGATGTTTACCGGCCCTGTCCTAATCATTTTGCTTATCTTGCTTTGTGGGCCTTGTATTATTCAATGTGTAATAGGGCAGATGCAGCGCATGGTAGAAAGCCTATTTGAAAAAAGAGGGGGAGATGTTGGGGGTTTAAGGCATGTAGAGACAATATATAGAAGACTGTAAGGTCATATAAAGGACACATAGTAAATATCTGCTGAGCTAGCACAAGTATTAAACAAAACAGGATGCAGGATGTAGAAGCCGCCAAGAAGGAAAGGATGGGAGATAAAGAAATCAAGCACCAATCAGCCAGACTGAACAAACCAATCATCTCCCTCCAGGGACGCGTGGATGCCGCATGAACAAAGCGGAGCACCCAATTGAAATAAGCGTGAACCCTGCGTGCCTTCATGCACGGAACTAAGTGAGAGCATAAATATTGTATAGCGGAGTCTAATAAACGGAGCTTTTTGCCTACTTACATCGTGTCGGTGTGTTTCGCTCCCCTCCGCCTGGCCGCAGCAGGACCGGTGTTGTTCAACATCTTCATCGACCACCTGGATGAGGGTACAGAATGTACCCTCAGCAAGTTTGCTGATGACACCAAGCTGGGAGGAGTGGCTGACACACCAGAAGGCTGTGCTGCCATTCAGAGAGACTTAGACAGGCTGGAGACTTGGGCGGGGAAAAACCTGATGAAGTTTAACAAGGGCAAGTGTAGAGTTTTGCATTTGGGGAAGAAAAATGTCATGCACCAGTACAGGTTGGGGGCTGACCTGCTGGAGAGCAGTGTAGGTGAAAGGGATCTGGGGGTCCTGGTAGACAGGAGGATGACCATGAGCCAGCAATGTGCCCTTGTGGCTAAGAAGGCCAATGGCATCCTGGGGTGTATTAGAAAGGGTGTGGTTAGTAGGTCAAGAGAGGTTCTCCTCCCCCTCTATTCTGCATTGGTGAGGCCGCATCTGGAGTATTGTGTCCAGTTCTGGGCCCCTCAGTTCAAGAAGGACAGGGAACTGCTTGAAAGAGTCCAGCGCAGAGCCACAAAGATGATTAAGGGAGTGGAACATCTCCCTTATGAGGAAAGGCTGAGGGAGCTGGGTCTCTTTAGTTTGGAGAAAAGGAGACCTCTTAAGGAGGACCGGCGTCGGGTTTCCTTCCCTCCTCCCTCCTCCCTTTGATCCTTAATCCTCTCCCTTAAAAGCACCTTTGCATTGCCTCCCTAAAGGACACTTTCTCACCACATACATATCGATATCCCTGGTAGCCATTCACACCTGTATTGTCCCCGAACATCATCCCTCGGTTTGTGTTAACCCTTAATAAACCTATTAGTTTGTGGAGTAAATCTTGGCTTTAGAGGCAATCTCTGAGCGTGGTGGGGTGGGGGTGCTCTCTAGCTACCACCCGGAAATACGGTCCCACGGTGGCCGTTGCTCCGTGAGAGGCAGCGCCGCGTGTGACCCTCGGGCTCATTCACAAACCCCTCCACATTGAGAGGGGGAGTCGCAAAAGTATCCTGACAGCCGGTAGCCCCCCGGTACCGGCTTGCGACATCTGGTGTCAGAAGTGGGATAACGGGGGTCATTAGAAGCCCCCCACACTCTGAAATTGCTTAACTAGTAAAAAAAAAAAAAAAAAAAAAAAAATTATATAAAAGAAAATGGCTACCAAGGGGGATATAGGTGATGCAGATGCTCTAAGTGCTGGTGCAGAAAATGTAGAAAATGAAATTAGTGAGGAAAGCACTGAAGTTCAGGAGGCGCCATTTTCATCTCCCTCTAGTTTTGAGGAGGAATTGCAGAAATGGGCATTTGTGCGTCCCTTCTGGGAGCACCTTAAGAGGCGCGGGTACGCTATACAGAGGGAGCAGTACAAAGTGATTTACGATGCCTACATGGGGGGAGACCTCAGTAGACTCGCAAATTACATCATGACTTTGGAAGATGGTACTCCTCTGTCTAAAGAGCTTAAAAAGGAGATTAAGAAACACGGGCTTGATTTCATCAGTGCCCCAAATTTCTTTATCCTGGCCATGGTGGTGCAGCAAGCAAAGGAGTGTTTACAGCAAAGAACTGAAGGGTTACAGCGAGAGAATAAAGAGTTGCAGCAAAGAATTGAAGGGTTGCAGCAAAAACCCGAAGAGTTGCAGCAGGAGATTGAATGGTTGCAGCAAGAGATTGAAGGGTTGCAGCAAGAGAATATAAAGTTGCAGCAAAGAATTGAAGGGTTGCAGCGAGAAATTGAAGGGTTAAGAAAGCAGGGAAAGGAGAGAACTGGTGCCACCCTGTCTCACTTAGGTGATAAATGTGGGGAACTTGCTAATTGCGAGGATTCCTCAGGTTCTGGTAGTCAGGATACTGAGGTCTTGGATGACTTTAACACACTAAAGAAATGTAAGCCCGTAAACTCTGAGCAATCAGACAGGGAAAGTGTGAGTTTTCATTTCGGGACGGAAAAGCAGCGCCCGATTTTGGAATCAAAGCCACAGCCGCAAGAGCAGCAAGCCCCCGCACAGCTGCAGCCCCCCCTCTCCAGGGAGCAGGAGGAGGGACTAAGGGCAGATTTTAGGATATTACACGAGGCAGTTAAGGACTTCATGACACATAACACTCAAAGAATTAGCAATTTGGAGATAAATGTCCATAAAGTTTCCACGATTGTGGACAATAGGTTTAGTGATTTGGAGATGGATATTCACCATAGCATTCGAAGGATTGGTGAATTGGAGAAATATGTCCACCGACTTCCCATAAATAGGGACAAAGTCCCAACTAATTTACCTTCTCACTATACCGGTTCTGAGGATGAGGAGGAGGAGAGAATAGAGCATAAACAACTGCGCCCGGTTATGAGAACGACTTTTGCTCTTGATGAAGATACTGGTAGGAAGAAAGAGAAGGTAGTCAAGGAAATAGCTTACACACCATTAGAATTGGCACAAATTAGAAAACAATACAGCAGGCGCCCATCTGAGACAGAAGCTGAATATGTAATGAGAGTGTCCCTCACAGGAGGAGACGAGATCAGATTAAGTGAACAAGAAGCTAGAGGGTACTGGGGATCTGGAATTATTCTAACGACTGGAGATGGGGGACACCCCTGGTCCCTAACCCAGCGAGCAGCTTTCTTTGTTGGCTCGACTGATCCCCTTAGCAGAGGAGAGCCGAGGACCCTGAGGGGGGGCTATTCTAACATTTTGGACAATGTCCAAAAGGCTGCTGCAATTCAAATGATTTATGACCATGATTTAGTACCAGATCAAGAAAGTCCTATGAATCTTCGAGTGAAACCAGACAGAATGAAGGCCTTAATCAGGGGGCTCCCTCTGTTACTTAAAGAGGCAGCCGTGAAAATCAAACTTAGAATCGAAAACGGAGATCTGCGAGGATTTACATGGTCTGATTTGGCCAAAGAATTGATAAAATACGGCAAGGAATATGAGGATACATCTGATTCTGAAGATGTTCCCAAGCCTTCTGCAGCCAGACAAAAGATTCGACCCTCCTATGCTGATGTGGCTGCCAGGTCACCCCGGGATCCTCCTAAGCAGCGGGAGAAATCACGGGGTGACTGGACAGTCGTGGATAGATCTAAAAATAACAGAAAGCCAAACAGCACCCATAAAAGCCAGTACCCTGAAAACAAAAGTGCTTCATCTCCAGATGATGACAAAGGGCCCTATGCTAAGCTTAAGGAGGAAGCCAGGCGTAAAGGTATCCCATCGAAGCTTTTGTCTCAGGATTATTCTTATCAGCTTCTGAAAGACCTGGTAGAAAGTTGGCCTACACGGCCCAGCTCAAGGTCTAATTCAAGAGACAGATCCAGGGAAAAACCCAACAAGTCGGGAAACTAAATAGCCCTCCTTCTGCCAAGAAAAAGAAATCAAAAAGAAAGAAAAAGAGACGGGGGGGGGAGAGGAAAACCAAAATTTTGACATAGGAAATGAAAATGATCAACAGGAAAATGACAAACAATCAGGCCCTAAAGCTCCCAACCCTCCAAAAGATTGGCAGAATGTACTACGATTAGTTCAAAACAAAAATGGGGACTTGGAGCTTACTTGTGCTGTTGGGCCAAGACGCTATCCTGTAACATTTGTGGTGGACACAGGAGCACAGATTTCCACGCTAAAAGCTGATGTAGCTGAACAATGTGGTATTAAACCAGCTAAAAAGCCAATATATGTAAGTGGAGCATTTGGTAACTCTGCTTTACAAAAAACAGCTAAAGTGACTTTAAATCTACCAGGAGAGGAAGAACCGATTCGGACTGAAATGATTGTGGGTGACATTCCTTACAATTTGTTAGGAATGGATGTTCTCTTGGGCTGAGCGTGGAGAGACGAGAACGGTCGCTACTGGAATTTTGGCACACCCACACTAAAGCTGAGGTTGCTACAACGTGCTCCCCGTCTGCCACAAAGCAGGATCAAAAATATTAAGCAGTATTCCATTCCTGTTGCTGCTAAGGAAGGCATCAAAGAAGTCATTTCTGATCTAAAACAAAAGGGCATTATTGTGCCCTGTCATTCACCATTTAACTCCCCAATTTGGCCGGTAAGAAAACCCAATGGTAAATGGAGAATGACAGTCGACTACAGGAAATTGAATGCCAATACAGATGCACTCACAGCTGCTGTACCTAACATTGCTGATCTGGTGTTAGAGATCCAGGAAGCAGCACACCCAGTGCTGGCCTCCCTGGACATAAAGGATATGTTCTTCCAAATCCCTATTGATCCTGAGGACCAGAAGTATTTTGCCTTCACTTGGGATGGGGTGCAGTACACTTTCACAAGGTTGCCCCAGGGATATAAACACTCACCCACACTAGCTCATCACGCGCTTGCGTGTGAACTGGAAAACATTCCAGAAATCAGAAATAATTCCAAGGTAAAAAATCTATCAATACATAGATGATGTGCTGGTAGGAGGTCAGAGTGAGGGGGAGGTAAAAGCAGTTTATGATGCTATCATCAAGCATCTCACCGATATGCAAATAGAAATCCCTGAAGAGAAAAAGCAACCTCCATCCCAAGAGGCAAAATTTCTGGGAATAAGATGGAAAGGGGGGACCTGGAATATTCCTTCCGATACTTTATCTTACTTAGGAGAGATAAAGGCACCCACCAATAAGAAAGAACTACAAGGAATACTAGGAACCTTCCAGTATTGGAGAAAGCATATCCCAGACCTATCCATCATAGCACGTCCTCTTTTTGATCTATTAAAGAAAAATCGTCACTGGGAATGGGATCAATCTCATGATGAGGCCCTTGAACTGTTGTTATTGGAGGCACAGACATACCAAACTCTGGGGCCCCTTCACCCGGAGGATCCAATAATAATAGAGTGGGGGTTTTCAACCAGTGCCCTATCATATCATTTCTGGCAACAGGGACCTACTGGGAGTACTCGACCAATTGGCTTTTACTCTCAGTCATTGAAGGATTCAGAAAAACGATATTCTGTTCTGGAAAAGGAATTGCTAACAGTGTGTACAGCACTAAAAGAAATCAGCAAGATCATTAAAAAACAAAAAGTAATTCTTCGAGGCCCCTTCAAGGTAGTTAACCAAGTACTGTCTGGAAAGGCCCCTCCAAAAGGAATATCCCAAAAGGGTACAATCAGAAAACGGTATAGTCAAATTGAGTACTATTCTGGACTGTTCCAACTTGAAGAAGGCCCAGATAAACAATTGAAAATCCAGGAACAAATTGAATCTACAAATGAAAAGGATCTGATAATGAAAGTTCCCAGTCCTATCAAAGAAGCCCCAGAATATAGAAGTGAACTGGTTAATGCTTGGTTCACAGATGCTTCATCCCGAAGAGAAGGGAAAACTTGGTTGTTCAAATCAGCTGCAGTTAAACCTGCCACAGGTGAACAAATCATAAACCAAGATAAGGGCAGTGCCCAAGTGGGAGAATTGGACGCTGTTCTTAATGTTTTCCTAAAAGAAAAAGCCTCCAAGGACGCTGTGTACATTTACACAGATTCCTTTGCGGTTTTTAAAGGCTGTGTGGAATGGATTACTTTCTGGGAAAGTAACAATTGGGAAATTAACGGAGTGCCTGTCTGGCATAAAGAGAAGTGGCAACAAATTCTGAAAATTGCCAAAAAGAATCCTAATTTTCATGTAGGATGGGTACCTTCACACCAAGCTGCTCTAAAAGACGAAGCCAGTAAGTGGAATAACTATGTTGATGAGCTAGCTAGGATTGATGTGAAGGAAATCCGATTAGCTATCACAGAAGGAGAAAATCAGGAATGGAAAAGATTGCTCGAATGGCTTCACTGTAAGAGGGGCCATTCAGGAATCCTTGATCTATACAAAGAGGCACAAGCCCGGGGATGGCCTGTTACCCGTGAGCAGTGCAAAACAGTCATCTCCTCATGTGATCTTTGCAAAATTAGACTTGGGGAACATCCCCTAACAACTGACACTCTGCATATCAGGGAAGGAAAACCCTTGTGGTCCACATGGCAGGTGGACTACATCGGTCCCTTCCGAAGATCAGGAAACAAACAATATGTCATCGTGATTGTGGAGGTGGTGTCAGGATTGACCTGTGCCGAAGCTGTTTCTAAGGCAAATGGTGAAAACACGGTTTGCTTCTTAGAAAAGGTCTTTGGAATTCTACCTAAACCCACAAATATCCAGTCTGACAATGGAACTCACTTCACCTCACACCTTGTACAGCAGTGGGCTAAGAGGGAAGGTATTCAATGGACATTTCATGTCCCATACTACCCACAAGCCAATGGAATAGTGGAACGCACTAATGGGTTAATTAAAAGCCTTATTCGCCCACAGGACTCGAAATGGGATGAAAGGTTAAGGTATGCAGTCACTACTATAAACAATAGGTGGGGGGTGAATGGGTGCCCCCGCCTGAATGCCTTTTTCCCTGAGTTACCCACTCAAGATCACAGAAAAAATAAAAGGTCTTTTAAGCAATCTAAAACTCCTCTCCATCCTGGACAAATGGTCCTGGCAAATTTGCCACACATTGGTAAGGTCAAGCTCACCTTACAAACACCGGTGAATTCAAATACATGGGTTGCATCTGATTTAAATGACAAGCAACACAAAATCAGTACAAGGTGGATAATTCATGTTGAGTAAATCAGTGTTTCAGTTTTGTATGTATGTTTGTATCTCTGTGTATTTATGTCTAATAATGTTAATCAATATATTGCAAAGCATGACAGCTTAAAGAGCCAGAGACATCCTGGTGACAGTACCAGGCCTGATCAACCTGCTACTGGACTCCAGAGGAGTTACTTTGTGACCGCTGTGGGACTGATCACCCCATGGCCTAAACAAGGTGCTCTGTAATATTGTCTCCTTCTGTACTTGCCTTTGAGTTGCTGTTTGCAATATGTTATCTTGGATGGAAATCAGAACATTATTACAAAACTCACTGAAGTGACAAGAACTTGATTTAAGTTTGGGAATTCCCTAAATAATCTATTTTTCTTTTCTTTTCTTTTCTTTTTCCCAATAGAATTGAAAATTGAGTTTGTGTTATAATAACTGCAATTATTCTATTCCTAGTCTTGTACCCATGTGTAGCCAGCGTTATGTCCTTCCTGAATGAACTGTGCTCGAGCAAGACGACTTTACTCAAGATTCCCAGTGATCGAGTCTGATACTGCAGCTGGGATTCAAGGGTGAATGATAATATAAATGCTCTCTTCTGGTTCAATAATAACCATTGAACAATCTGATGACTGCCAAAAATAACAAGAGTTTGACATGTTGATAAGAATGTGGTTTAGACTAGATGATTGGTAAATCTAAGTGTTTTCAATGTGTGTATAACTTATTTGTTAAAACTAGTAATAATTAGTGATCATAGAGCTTTTGAAGATATGTTAGATTGTTAGACATGTGATTGTATATACTTATACTATATGGGAATTGTTCCCTTGTTCATACATATGTGTATTCCAGCCAACACCCACGGAGGGTGAGGATCAAATGTGGAGGAGAAGGATTTGGGCAGGAATCCAGATATAATATACATTTATGCACATAAAACTTAACTTCACACCTTGCTGCCTTAAAAGCCACAGGGTGAGATGTGGGAAACTGTTCTTTTCTTCCCCACATAAGTCTAAACAAAATGCCTTTTAAGCCAGCGAAGGCCTCTCCTGATTATCCCCAGCTAATGAACTAAAACAGACTTGCTTCTCAAGGACAACGGAACCCAAAACAACAGCTGTGGTCCGGGACAGAAAGGATGGGCGACAAGCCATCCTGTGCCCCTGGCAGTCACCGCCTTAAAGTGGGGCTCACGGACGCTCATTGGCTCTGGACAGTGACACTGACTGGACCGGTGGGTCAGGGGGCATAAAAGGTGGCGAGGGCAGCAGGTGGGCCTTCCCTCCTCCCTGAGGCCCGTTCGGACGCTTTCCGCCTGGGACACCCCCCTGCTGCGGACACTGGTGCTGGGACCCTGCCTGCCTGCCTGCCCCGGGTCCAGCCTGAGCCTCAGCGCCGAGCGTGCCGGAGTCCCGAGCCCTGGGGTCGGGGCCGGAGCCCCCTCCCCGTGTTGCTGCCGCTGGAGAGGAAACCAACGGGCGCTGCACTCGCTGCCGAGAGGCTGCCCCTCCGACACCACGGACCTGCCGTCCTGCCCTCTGGCCACCGACCGACGCTGGACAAGCCGCCGGAGGGTAACATCACCTCACACACACACACACATACCCACACACACATATTCCTTTCCTCATACTTGCACACACAGCGCGACCTCTTAAGGAGGACCGGCGTCGGGTTTCCTTCCCTCCTCCCTCCTCCCTTTGATCCTTAATCCTCTCCCTTAAAAGCACCTTTGCATTGCCTCCCTAAAGGACACTTTCTCACCACATACATATTGATATCCCTGGTAGCCATTGACACCTGCATTGTCCCTGAACATCATCCCTCGGTTTGTGTTAACCCTTAATAAACCTATTAGTTTGTGGAGTAAATCTTGGCTTTAGAGGCAATCTCTGAGCGTGGTGGGGTGGAGGTGCTCTCTAGCTACCACCCGGAAATAGGGTCCCGCGGCCATTGCTCCGTGAGAGGCAGCGCCGCGTGTGACCCCCGGGCTCATTCACAAACCCCTCCACATTGAGAGGGGGAGTTGCAAAAGTATCCTGACAGCCGGTAGCCCCCCGGTACCGGCTTGCGACAAGCGTCCACGCTTAAAGGATTACAGATAAGCGTCTAGGGTTTAGTATCTAGGATTAAGGGTCCAGCGTTTAGGATTAAGGCTTTATAGTTTAGCATCTAGTCTTAAGGTCTAGGGTTTAGAGCTTTGAGTCTAGGCTTAACTGTCTATGGTATAGAGTGTAGCGTCTGGGGTCAAGCATATACGGTCGGCTTTTAAGGATCTAGGGTCTATGGTTTAGTATCTAGGATTAATGGACTATCGTCTGGACTTAACGTCCAGGCTTAAAGGATTACAGATAAGGGTCTAGGGTTTAGTATCTAGGATTAAGGCTCCAGCGTCTAGGGTTCAGGCTTTATAGTTTAGCATCTAGTCTTAAGGTCTAGGGTTTAGAGCTTTGCGTCTAGGATTAACGGTCTATGGTAGAGAGTGCAGAGTCTATGGTTAAGCATATACGGTCTATGTTTAAGAATCTAGGGTCTACGGTTCAGAATCTAGGATTAATGGACTACCATCTGAACATAGCGTCTAGGGTTAAAGGATTATAGATAAGCGTCTAGGGTTTAGTATCGAGGATTAAGGGTCCAGCGTCTAGGGTTAAGGCTTTATAGTTTAGCATCTAGTCTTAAGGTCTAGGGTTTAGAGCTTTGTGTCTAGGATTAATGGTCTATGGTATAGAGTGCAGTGTCTGGGGTCAAGCATATACGGCCTGCTTTTAAGGATCTAGGGTCTATGGTTCAGTATCTAGGATTAAAGGACTACCGTTCGGACTTAGCGTCTAGGCTTAAAGGATTATAGATAAGCGCCTAGAGTCTAGGGTCTAGTATCTAGGATTAAGGCTCCAGCATCTAGGGTTACGGCTTTATAGTTTAGCATCTAGTCTTAAGGTCTAAGGTTTAGAGCTTTGCGTCTAGGATTAACGGTCTATGGTAGAGAGTGCAGCGTCTATGGTTAAGCATATACGGTCTATGTTTAAGGATCTAGGGTCTACGGTTCAGAATCTAGGATTAATGGACTACCATCTGAACTTAGCGTCTAAGGTTAAAGGATTATAGATAAGCGTCTAGGGTTTAGTATCTAGGATTAAGGGTCCAGCGTCTAGGATTAAGCCTTTATAGTTTAGCATCTAGTCTTAAGGTCTAGGGTTTAGTGCTTTGAGTCTAGGATTAACGGTCTATGGTTTAGAGCGTAGCGTCTGGGGTCAAGCATATACGGTCTACGTCTCTGGATCTAGGGTCTATGGTATAGTATATAGGATTAATGGACTACCGTCTGGACTTAGCGTCCACATTAAAGGATTACAGATAAGCGTCTAGGGTCTAGGGTTTAGTATCTAGGATTAAGGGTCCAGCGTCTACGGTTAAGGATTTATAGTTTAGCATCTAGTCTTATGGTCTAGGCTTTAGAGCTTAGCGTCTAGGCTTAAAGGATTCTAGATAAGTGTCTAGGGTCTAGGGTCTAGTATCTAGGATTAAGGGTCCAGCGTCTAGGGTTAAGGCTTTATAGTTTAGCATCTAGTCTTTATGTCTAGGGTTTAGAGCTTTGCGTCTAGGATTAACGGTCTATGGTATAGAGTGTAGCATCTGGGGTTAAGCATATATGGTCTACATTTAAGGATCGAGGGTCTATGGTTTAGTATCTAGGATTAATGGACTACAGTGTGGACAAATTATCCAGGGTTAAAGGATTATAGATAAGCGTCTAGGATTTAGTATCTAGGATTAAGGGTCCAACGTCTAGCGTTAAGGCTTTATAGTTTAGCATCTAGTCTTAAGGTCTAGGGTTTAGAGCTTTGTGTCTAGGATTAACGGTCTATGGTATAGAGTGTAGCGTCTGGGGTCAAGCATATACGGTCTATGTTCCTGGATCTAGGGTCTATGGTATAGTATCTAGGATTAATGGACTATCGTCTGGACTTAACGTCCAGGCTTAAAGGATTACAGATAAGGGTCTAGACTTTAGTATCTACGATTAAGGATGAAGCGTCTATGGTTAAGGCTTTATATTTTACCATCTAGTCTTAAGGTCTAGGGTTTAGAGCTTTGCGTCTAGGATTAACGGTCTATGGTATAGAGTGCAGTGTCTGGGGTCAAGCATATACGGCCTGCTTTTAAGGATCTAGGGTCTATGGTTCAGTATCTAGGATTAAAGGACTACCGTTCGGACTTAGCGTCTAGGCTTAAAGGATTATAGATAAGCGCCTAGAGTCTAGGGTTTAGTATCTAGGATTAAGGCTCCAGCGTCTATGGTTAAGGCTTTATAGTTTAGCTTCTAGTCATAACGTCTAGGGTTTAGAGCTTTGCGTCTAGGATTAACGGTCTATGGTATAGAGTGCAGCATCTGGTTTCAAGCATATACGGTCTGCTTTTAAGGATCTAGGGTCTATGGTTTAGTATCTAGGATTAATGGACTATTGTCTGGACTTAGCGTCCAGGCTTAAAGGATTACAGATAAGGCTCTAGAGTTTAGTATCTAGGATTAAGGGTGAAGCGTCTATGGTTAAGGCTTTATATTTTAGCATCCAGTCTTAAGGTCTAGGGTTTAGAGCTTTGCGCCTAGGATTAACGGTCTATGGTATAGAGTGCAGCGTCTGGGGTCAAGCATATACGGTCTGCTTTTAAGGATCTAGGGTCTATGGTTCAGTATTTAGGATTAATGGACTATCGTCTGAACTTAGCGTCTAGGCTTAAAGGATTACAGATAAGTGTCTAGGGTCTAGGGTTTAGTATCTACGATTAAGGGTCCAGCGTCTAGGGTTGAGGCTTTATAATTTAGCATCTAGTCTTAAGGTCTAGGGTTTAGAGATTTGTGTCTAGGATTAACGGTCTATGGTATAGAGTGTAGCGTCTGGGGTTAAGCATCTACCGTCTACGTTTAAGGATCTAGGGTCTACGGTGTAGGATCTAGGATTAATGGACTACCGTCTGGATTTAGCATGTAGGCTTAAAGGGATTACAGATAAGCGTCTAGGGTCTAGGATCTAGTATATACGATTAAGGTTCCAGCGTCTAGGGTTGAGGCTTTATAATTTAGCATCTAGTCTTAAGGTCTAGGGTTTAGAGCTTTGCGTCTAGGATTAACCGTCTATGGTATAGTGTGTAGCGACTGTGGTTGAGCATATACGGTCTGCGTTTAAGGATCTAGGGTCTATGGTTTAGTATCTAGGATTAATGGACTACCGACTGGACTTCGCATCAACGGTTAAAGGATTACAGATAAGCGTCTAGGGTCTAGTATCTAGGATTAAGGCTCCAGCTTCTAGGGTTAAGGCTTATAGTTTAGCATCTAGTCTTAAGGTCTAGGGTTTAGAGCTTTGCGTCTAGGATTTACCATCTATGGTATAGATGGTAGCATTTTGGGTCAAGCATGTACGGTCTACATTTAAGAATCTAGGGTCTACGGAGTAGGCTCTAGGATTAATGGACTACCGTCTGGACTTAGCGTCTAAGGCTAAAGGATTATAGATAAGAGTATAGGGTTTAGTATCTAGGATTAAGGGTCCAGCGTTAGGGTTAAGGCTTTATAGTTTAGCATCTAGTCTTAAGGTCTAGGGTTTAGAGCTTTGTGTCTAGGAGTAACCGTCTATGGTATAGAGTGTAGCGTCTGGGGTTAAGTATATACGGTCTACGTTTCTGGATCTAGGGTCTATGGTGTAGGATCTAGGGTTAATGGACTACCGTCTGGACTTAGCGTCTAGGGTTAAAGGATTATGGATAAACGTCTAGGGTCTAGGGTTTAGTATCTAGGATTAAGGCTCCAGCATCTAGGGTTAAGGCTTTATAGTTTAGGATATCGTCTTAAGGTCTAGGGTTTAGAGCTTTTCATCTAGGATTAAACTCTATGGTATAGTGTGTAGCCTCTGAAGTTAATCATATATGGTCTACGTTTAAGGATCTAGGGTCTAAGGTTTAGTATCTAGGTTTAATGGACTACCGCCTGGACTTAGCGTCTAGGGTTAAAAGATTAAAGATAAGCGTCTGGTTTTTAGTATCTAGGATTAAGGCTCCAGCATCTAGGGTTAAGGCTTATATTTTAGCATACAGTCTTAAGGTCTAGGGTTTAGAGCTTTGCGTCTAGGCTTAAAGGTCTATGGTATAGCATGTAGCGTCTGGGGTTAAGCATAGACGGTCCACGTTTAAGCATTTAGGATCTACGGTGTAGGATCTAGGATTAAAAGTGGCCATCTCGGCAGCTCCGTCAGAGCACGTGGCAGCGCAGAGCGGAGAGCGGCAGCGGCACCGGTGATAGCTGCTCCTTTAATTACTGAGGATTAGAGAAGGGGCCGGGCTTCCCGGAGACGGCGAAGCCGGAGCAGAGCGAGGAGACCCGAGTCTGAGCCGAAATCCTGAGAGGAACAGGAAGGCTGACGTGGCAGGGGGTGTGGCTGAGAACGGCGGCAAGGCTTAAAAGCGGCCATCTCGGCAGCTCCCTCAGAGCACGCGGCAGCGCAGAGTGGAGAGCGGCGGTAGCCATCACAGGAATTGCGCGAGGGCGGGGAGCGCGAGCTCAAGCGGAGAGCGAGGGCAGGCAGGAAACAGAGAACACCGGTAAATTTCTCTAGCATGGTGACAACACGCCCTAAAACCATATTGAAAAAGGATATGGGAACTCAGACGGAGGTTCTGAGCAGGCACGCAGCTGTGCAGGTCTCTGGCTGCAGCGAGTGCCTGAGCCTGGCACTGGTAGTAGAGGGAGCCAGTGGCACCGCGTGTGTGCGGTGTGAGCAAATCAATGATCTCCTTAGGCAGGTGGTTAGACTGACAGAGGAGGTTGAAAGACTTAGAATCATCAGAGAATGTGAGAGCGAAATAGATTGATGGAGCCAAACACTGAAGCAAGGGCAGAAGGAAGAGGTGCTAGAAGAAGTGACGGATCCCCTCCCCTCCTGTCCTCAGACAGAAGGAGAGAACGTTAGGGAACATGGAGGAATGGAGGGAGGTCCGTCCTCGGAGAGGCAAGAAAAAACCCTCCCAACTCCCTCCACCCTCCGAATTGCCCCTGAAGAATAGGTATGAGGCCTTGGAAGTTCAGGGACAGGAAAATGAAGCTGGAGTGACAGATTTGTCTAGTGAACCGCCTAGGACTTGTCGCTCAGCTCCACGACTTAGGACTTCTTCAACTAAGAAGGAAAGGAGGGTAATTGTGGTGGGAGACTCCCTTCTGAGGGGAACAGAAGGGCCCATCTGTCGAGCAGACCCATCCCACAGGGAGGTCTGCTGCCTCCCTGGGGCTCGCATTAGAGATGTTAAAAGGAAACTCTCTAGTATGGTGAATCCATCTGATTACTACCCACTGCTGATTTTTCAGGTTGGTAGTGACGAAATTATTACAAGAAATGTAAGGGCAATGAAGAGAGACTTCAGGGCCCTGGGACGGCTAGTTAGGGGGTCTGGAGCACAAGTCGTGTTTGCCTCCATACCTCCTGTAAGAATGGGTGGAGAGATAAAGAGGAAGAGTTTACTTATCAATGAATGGCTACGAGACTGGTGCCAAAGGCAGGGCTTTGGTTTTTTTGACCACGGGCTGCTCTACGAGACACCCGGCCTGATGGTGGCAGGTGGGATGCACCTGTCCCAGAGGGGGAAAAGGCTTTTGGGGCAGGACTTAGCAGGGCTCATTGAGAGAGCTTTAAACTAGATGTGAAGGGGGAAGGGGAGAAAACTGGGTCTGTTAGGGACGAGCCCAAGAGAAACATACCAGGGCCTGAAGGGGGGTGGTCTAAGGAGGATTTGGTCCCACCAGTGTGCTCTACTTGCTTCCTGAAATGCCTGTACACCAATGCACGCAGCATGGGGAATAAACAGGAAGAGTTAGAGATCTGTGTGCGGTCTAAGGGTTATGATCTGGTAGCAATAACAGAGACATGGTGGGACAGCTCACACGACTGGAATGTGGCCATGGATGGCTATGTGCTTTTTAGGAAAGATCGGTCGGTGAAGCGAGGTGGTGGAGTTGCTCTTTATGTGAGAGAGCAGCTAGAATGTATCGAGTTTTGTGCAGGGGCTGATGAGGGGCAAGTTGAAAGTCTGTGGGTAAGAATTAAAGGGCAGGGTGGTATGGGTGATACAGTTGTGGGGGTCTACTACAGACCTCCTGATCAAGATGAGGAAGTTGATGAGGCTTTCTACAGGCAGCTGAAAGCAGCCTCACAATTACAGTCCTTGGTCCTCATGGGAGATTTTAACTACCCCGATATCTGCTGGAAGACTTACACAGCCAGCCTTTCATGGTCTAGGAGGTTCCTCCAGTGCATTGATGACAACTTGTTAATGCAAATGGTGGACAAGCCGACTAGAAGACGAGCGCTGCTGGATCTTGTGCTCACCAACAAGGAGGGCCTTGTTGAAGCAGTGGTGGTCAATGGCAGCCTTGGCTGCAGTGACCACGAGATGGTGGAGTTCAGGATTCTGTGTGGGAGGAACAGAATACCCAGCAGGACCAGAACCATGGACTTCCACAGAGCAAACTTTGGCCTCCTCAATCAATTGTTAAGGGAAGTCCCATGGGACAGAGTGCTAGAAGGTAAAGGGGCTCAAGATATCTGGACAACATTCAAAGACCACTTCTTGCAAGCACAGGATCAGTGTCCCCCAATGGGTAGAAAATCTAGTAAGGGAGCTAGGAGACCAGCGTGGTTAAAAAAGGAACTGCTGGGCAAACTCAAATGGAAAAGGAAAATCTATAGATCATGGAAGGAGGGGCTGGTTACTTGGGAGGAATATAGGACTGTTGTCAGAGAATGTAGGGAGGCAACTAGGAAAGCTAAGGCCTCCTTGGAACTTAACCTTGCAAGTCGGGTTAAGGACAATAGAAAGGGCTTTTTCAAATACATAGCCAACAAAACTAATACCAGAGGCAATATAGGCCCACTGCTGAATGAGGTGGGTGCCCTGGTGACAGAGGATTTAAAGAAGGCAGAGGTGCTGAATGCCTTCTTTGCCTCTGTCTTTACTCCTGCAGGCTTTCCCCATGAGCCCCAGTTTCATATAGCCCCAGTAGAAGTCAAGATAAAGGAGGAGTTTGCCCAGGTAGATGAGGATTGGGTTAGGGATCAGTTGCGTAATCTGGACATCCATACATCGATGGGTCCGGATGAAATGCATCCAAGGGTGCTGAGGGAGCTGGCGGAGGTCATTGCCAGTCCACTCTCCATCATCTTCGGTAAGTCTTGGGTAACAGGAGAGGTGCCTGAGGACTGGAGGATAGCAAATGTCACTCCAGTCTACAAGAAGGGCAAGAAGGAGGACCCGCGTAACTATAGACCGGTCAGCCTCACCTCCATCCCTGGAAAGGTGATGGAACAACTTGTCCTTGGCACTATCTCTAGACATATCAAGGAGATGGGGGTCATCAAGAGCAGTCAACATGGTTTTACCAAGGGTAAGTCATGTTTGACTAACCTCATAGCCTTCGATGAGGAAATTACTAGGTGGAAAGATGATGGTAGAGCGGTGGATGTGGTCTATCTTGATTTCAGTAAAGCATTTGACACCGTCTCCCACAGCATCCTTGTAGATAAGTTGATCAAGTATGGGTTTGATGATCAGGCAGTGAGGTGGATCAAGAACTGGTTGAAAGGAAGAAGTCAGAGAGTTGTAGTCAATGGGGCAAAATCTAGTTGGAGGCCTGTGACTAGTGGAGTCCCTCAGGGGTCGGTACTGGGACCGGTGTTGTTCAACATCTTCATCGACCGACCTGGATGAGGGTACAGAATGTACCCTCAGCAAGTTTGCTGATGACACCAAGCTGGGAGGAGTGGCTGACACACCAGAAGGCTGTGCTGCCATTCAGAGAGACTTAGACAGGCTGGAGACTTGGGCGGGGAAAAACCTGATGAAGTTTAACAAGGGCAAGTGTAGAGTTTTGCATTTGGGGAAGAAAAATGTCATGCACCAGTACAGGTTGGGGGCTGACCTGCTGGAGAGCAGTGTAGGTGAAAGGGATCTGGGGGTCCTGGTAGACAGGAGGATGACCATGAGCCAGCAATGTGCCCTTGTGGCTAAGAAGGCCAATGGCATCCTGGGGTGTATTAGAAAGGGTGTGGTTAGTAGGTCAAGAGAGGTTCTCCTCCCCCTCTATTCTGCATTGGTGAGGCCGCATCTGGAGTATTGTGTCCAGTTCTGGGCCCCTCAGTTCAAGAAGGACAGGGAACTGCTTGAAAGAGTCCAGCGCAGAGCCACAAAGATGATTAAGGGAGTGGAACATCTCCCTTATGAGGAAAGGCTGAGGGAGCTGGGTCTCTTTAGTTTGGAGAAAAGGAGACTGAGGGGTGACCTCATCAATGTTTACAAATACGTAAAGGGTGAGTGTCAAGAAGACGGAGTTAAGCTTTTTTCAGTGATGACCAGTGATAGGACAAGGAGTAATGGATACAAATTGGAGCATAGCAGGTTTAAGGTGAATATCAGAAAAAATTTTTTTACTGTGAGAGTGACAGAGCACTGGAACAGGCAGCCCAGAGAGGTTGTGGAGACTCCTTCTCTGGAGACATTCAAAACCCGCCTGGACGCCTTCCTGTGTGATGCACTCTAGGTGACCCTGCTCTGGCGGGGGGGTTGGACTAGATGATTTTTCGAGGTCCCTTCCAACCCCTATGATTCTATGATTCTATGATCAAGCTTTACGGTTTAGTATCTAGGATTAATGGACTACAGTCTGGATTTAGGGTCTAGGGTTAAAGGATTATAGATAAGCATCTAGGGTCTAGGATTTAGTATGTAGGATTAAGGCTCCAGCGTCTAGGCTTAAGGCTTAGAGTTTAGCATCGAGTCTGTAGGGTGTAGAGCTTTGCGTCTAGGATTAACGGTGTATGGTATAGAGTGTAGAGTCTGGGGTTAATCATATAAGGTTTACATTTAAGGATCTAGGGTCTACTGTGTAGGATCTAGGATTAATGGACTACCATCTGGACTTAGCGTCTAGGCTTAAAGGATTATAGATAAGCATCTAGGGTCTAGGGTCTAATATCAAGGATTAAGAGTCCAGCGTCTAGGGTTAAGGTTTTACAGTTTAGCATCAAGTCTTATGGTCTAGGGTTTAGAGCTTAGCATATAGGATTAACGGTCTATGGTATAGAGTGTATCGTCTGGGGTCAAGCATATACGGTCTACGTTTAAGGATCTAGGGTGTACGGTTTAGTATCTGGGATTAATAGACTACAGTCTGGACTTAGCTTCTAGGGTTAAAGGATTATAGATAAGCATCTAAGGTCTAGGATTTAGTATCTATGATTAAGGCTCCAATTTCTAGGGTTAAGGCTTATAGTTCAGCATCTAGTCTTTAGGGTTTAGAGCTTTGCGTCTAGGATTAACAGTTTATGGTATAGAGTGTAGCATCTGGGGTTAATCATAAACAGTCTACGTTTAAGGATATGGAATCAATGGTTTAGTATCTAGGATTAATGGACTACCATCTGGACTTCGCATCTATGCTTAAATGATTATAGATAAGCGTCTAGGGTCTAGGGTCTAGTATCTAGGATTAAGGCTCCAGCGTCTAGGGTTAAGGCTTTATAGTTTAGCATCTAGTCTTTAGGTCAAGGGTTTAGAGCTTTGCGTCTAGGATTAACGGTCTATGGTATAGAGTGTAGCATCTGGGGTTAAGCATCTACGGTCTACTTTTAAGGAACTAGGGTATACGGTTTAGTATCTAGCATTAAAGGACTACCATCTGGACTTAGCGTCTAGACTTAAAGGATTATAGATAAGCGTCTAGGGTCTAGGGTTTAGTTTCTAGGATTAAGGCTCCAGCGTCTAGGGTTAAGGCTTTATAGTGTAGCACCTAGTCTTAAGGTCTAGGGTTTAGAGCTTTGCGTCTAGGATTAACGGTCTATGGTATAGAGTGTAGCGTCTAGGGTTAAGCATCTACGGTCTACGTTTAAAGATCTAGGGTCTACGGTTTAGTATCTAGGATTAATGAAATACCGTCTGGACTTAACGTCTAGGGTTAAAGGATCATAGATAAGCCTCTAGGGTCTAGGATTAAGGCTCAAGCGTCAAGGTTTAAGGCTATATAGTTTAGCATCTAGTCATAACGTCTAGGGTTTAGAGCTTTGTGTCTAGGATTAACGGTCTATGGTATAGAGTGTAGCGTCTGGGGTCAAGCATATAAGGTCTACGTATAAGGATCCGGGGTCTACGGTTTAGGATCTGGGATTAATGGACTACTGTCTGGACTTAGCTTCTACTCTTAAAGGATTATAGATAAGCGTCCTGGGTCTAGGGTTTAGTATCTAGGATTAAGGCTCCAGCGTCTAGGGTTAAGGCTTTATAGTTTAGCATCTAGTCTTAAGGTCTAGGGTTTAGAGCTTTGCGTCTAGGATTAACGGAATATGGTATAGAGTGTAACGTCTGGGGTCAAGCATATACCGTCTATGTTTAAGGATCTAGGGTCTACGGTGTAGGATCTAGGATTAATGGACTGCCGTCTGGACTTAGCGTCTAGACTTAAAGGATTATAGATAAGCATCTAGGGTCTAGGATTAAGGCTCCAGGGTCTAGGGTTAACGCTTTATAATTTAGCGTCTAGTCTTAAGGTCTAGGCTTTTAGCTTTGCGTCTAGGATTAACTGTCTATGGTATAGAGTGTAGCATCTGGGGTTAATCATATACAGTCTAAGTTTAAGGATCTAGAATCAATGGTTTAGTATCTAGGATTAATGGACGACTCTCTGGACTTCGCTTCTAGGCTTAAAGGGTTATAGATAAGCGACTAGGGCCTAGGGTTTAGTATCTAGGATTAAGGCTCCAGCATCTAGGGTTAAGGCTTATATTTTAGCATACAGTCTTAAGGTCTCGGGTTTAGAGCTTTGGGTCTAGGATTAAAAGTCTATGGTATAGAGTGTACCGTCTAGGGTCAAGCATATACGGTCTACATTTAAGGATCTATGGTCTGCGGTTTAGGATCTAGGATTAATGGACTACCTTCTGGATTTAGCGTTTAGGCTTAAATGGATTATAGATAAGCGTCTAGGGTCTAGTATCTAGGATTAAGGGTTCAGCATCTTGCTTTAAGGCTTTATAGTTTAGCATCTAGTCTTAAGGTCTAGGGTTTAGAGCTTTGCGTCTAGGATTAACGGTCTATGGTATAGAGTGTAGCGTCTGGGGTTAATCATATACGGTCTACGTTTAAGGATCTAGGGTCTACGGTGTAGGATCTAGGATTAATGGACTACCGTCTGGACTTAGCGTCTCGGGTTAAAGGATTATGGATTAACATCTAGGGTCTAGGGTTTAGTTTCTAGGATTAAGGCTCCAGGGTCTAGGTTTAAGGCTTTATAGTTTAGCATCTAATCTTATGGTCTAGGGTTTAGAGCTTTGCATCTAGGATTAACAGTCTATGGTATAGAGTGTATCATCTGGGGTTAAGCATCTACGGTCTACGTTTAAGGATCTAGGGTCTACGGTTTAGGATCTAGGATTAATGGAATACCGTCTGGACTTCGCGTCCAGGCTTAAAGGATTATAGATAAGCGTCTAGCGTCTAGGGTTTAGTATGTAGGATTAAGGCTCCAGCATCTAGGGTTAAGGCTTTATAGTTTAGCACCTAGTCTTAAGGTCTAGGGTTTAGAGCTTTGGGTCTAGGATTAAGGGTCTATGGTATAGAGTGTAGCGTCTGGGGTTAAGCATATACGGTCTACGTTTAAGTATCTTCGGTCTATGGTGTAGGATCTAGGATTAATGGACTACTGTCTGGACTTAGCGTCTAGGGTTTAGTATCTAGGAGTAAGGGTCCAGCGTCTAGGGTTAAGGCTTTCTAGTTTAGCATCTAGTCTTTAGGTCTAGGGTTTAGAGCTTTGTGTCTAGGATTAAAGGTCTATGGTATAGCATGTAGCGTCTGGGGTTAAGCATAGACGGTCCACGTTTAAGCATTTAGGATCTATGGTGTAGGATCTAGGATTAAAAGCGGCCATCTCGGCAGCTCCCTCAGAGCACGCGGCAGTGCAGAGCGGGATTGGCAGCGGCACCGGTGAGAGCTGCTCCTTTAATTACTGAGGATTAGAGAAGGGGCCGGGCTTCTCGGAGACGGCGAAGCCGGAGCAGAGCTAGGAGACCCGAGTCTGAGCCGGAATCCTGAGAGGAACAGGAAGGCTGTCGTGGCAGGGGTTGTGGCTGAGAACGGCAGCAAGGTTTAAAAGCGGCCATCTCGGCAGCTCCCTCAGAGCACGCGGCAGCGCAAAGCGGAGAGCGGCGGTAGCCATCACAGGAAGTGGCGCGAGGGCGGGGAGCGCGAGCGCACGCTGAGAGCGAGGGCAGGCAGGAAGCAGAGAACACCGGTAAATTTCTCTAGCATGGTGACAACACGCCCTAAAACCATATTGAAAAAGGATATGGGAACTCAGACGGAGGTTATGAGCAGGCACGCAGCTGTGCAGGTCTCTGGCTGGAGCGAGTGCCTGAGCCTGGCACTGGTAGTAGAGGGAGCCAGTGGCACCGCGTGTGTGCGGTGTGAGCAAATCAATGATCTCCTTAGGCAGGTGGTTAGACTGACAGAGGAGGTTGAAAGACTTAGAATCATCAGAGAATGTGAGAGCGAAATAGATTGATGGAACCAAACACCGAAGCAAGGGCAGAAGGAAGAGGTGCTAGAAGAAGTGACGGATCCCCTCCCCTCCTGTCCTGAGACAGAAGGAGAGAACGTTAGGGATGTGGAGGAATGGAGGGAGGTCCGTCCTTGGAGAGGCAAGAAAAAACCCTCCCAACTCCCTCCACCCTCCGAATTGCCCCTGAAGAATAGGTATGAGGCCTTGGAACTTCAGGGACAGGAAAATGAAGCTGGAGTGACAGATTTGTCTAGTGAACCGCCTAGGACTTGTCGCTCAGCTCCACGACTTAGGACTTCTTCAACTAAGAAGGAAAGGAGGGCAATTGTGGTGGGAGACTTCCTTCTGAGGGGAACAGAAGGGCCCATCTGTCGAGCAGACCCATCCCACAGGGAGGTCTGCTGCCTCCCTGGGGCTCGCATTAGAGATGTTAAAAGGAAACTCTCTAGTATGGTGAATCCATCTGATTACTACCCACTGCTGATTTTTCAGGTTGGTAGTGACGAAATTATTACAAGAAATGTAAGGGCAATGAAGAGAGACTTCAGGGCCCTGGGACGGCTAGTTAGGGGGTCTGGAGCACAAGTCGTGTTTGCCTCCATACCTCCTGTAAGAATGGGTGGAGAGATAAAGAGGAAGAGTTTACTTATCAATGAATGGCTACGAGACTGGTGCCAAAGGCAGGGCTTTGGTTTTTTTGACCACGGGCTGCTCTACGAGACACCCGGCCTGATGGTGGCAGGTGGGATGCACCTGTCCCAGAGGGGAAAAGGCTTTTGGGGCAGGACTTAGCAGGGCTCATTGAGAGAGCTTTAAACTAGATGTGAAGGGGGAAGGGGAGAAAACTGGGTCTGTTAGGGACGAGCCCAAGAGAAACATACCAGGGCCTGAAGGGGGGTGGTCTAAGGAGGATTTGGTCCCACCAGTGTGCTCTACTTGCTTCCTGAAATGCCTGTACACCAGTGCACGCAGCATGGGGAATAAACAGGAAGAGTTAGAGATCTGTGTGCGGTCTAAGGGTTATGATCTGGTAGCAATAACAGAGACATGGTGGGACAGCTCACACGACTGGAATGTGGCCATGGATGGCTATGTGCTTTTTAGGAAAGATCGGTCGGTGAAGCGAGGTGGTGGAGTTGCTCTTTATGTGAGAGAGCAGCTAGAATGTATCGAGTTTTGTGCAGGGGCTGATGAGGGGCAAGTTGAAAGTCTGTGGGTAAGAATTAAAGGGCAGGGTGGTATGGGTGATACAGTTGTGGGGGTCTACTACAGACCTCCTGATCAAG
The DNA here is from genome assembly GCF_020740795.1 of Apus apus. Classification (NCBI taxonomy): domain Eukaryota; kingdom Metazoa; phylum Chordata; class Aves; order Apodiformes; family Apodidae; genus Apus; species Apus apus. Next base: position 1,399,967 of record NC_067311.1, on the reverse strand, counting down.
ATGAGGAAGTTGATGAGGCTTTCTACAGGCAGCTGAAAGTAGCCTCACAATTACAGTCCTTGGTCCTCATGGGAGATTTTAACTACCCCGATATCTGCTGGAAGACTTACACAGCCAGCCTTTCATGGTCTAGGAGGTTCCTCCAGTGCATTGATGACAACTTGTTAATGCAAATGGTGGACAAGCCGACTAGAAGACGAGCGCTGCTGGATCTTGTGCTCACCAACAAGGAGGGCCTAGGGTTTAGTATCTAGGATTAAGGCTCAAGCATCTAGGGTTAAGGCTTTATACTTCAGCATCTAGTCTTAAGGTCTAGGGGTTAGAGCTTTGAGTCTAGGATTAACATTCTATGGTATAGAGTATAGTGCCTGGGGTTATGCATATAGGGTCTACATTTAACAATCTAGGGTCTACGGTTTAGTATCTAGGATTAATGGACTACGGTCTGGACTTAGCGTCTAGGATTAAAGGATTATAGATAAGCATCTAGGGTCTAGGGTTTAGTATCTAGGATTAAGGCTCCAGCCTCTAGGGTTAAGGCTTTATAGTTTAGCATCTAGTCTTAAGGTCTAGGGTTTAGAGCTTTGCGTCTAGGATTAACGGTCTATGGTATAGAGTGTAGCGTCTGGGGTTCAGCATCTACGGTCTACGTTTAAGGATGTAGGGTATACGGTTTAGTATCTAGGATTAACGGAATACCGTCTGGACTTAGCGTATAGGCTTAAAGGAGTATAGATAAGCGTCTAGGGTCTAGGGTTTAGTATCTAGGATTAAGGCTCCAGTGTCTAGGGTTAAGGCTTTATAGTGTAGCACCTAGTCTTAAGGTCTAGGGTTTAGAGCTTTGCATCTAGGATTAACGGTCTATGGTATAGAGTGTAGCGTCTGGGGTTAATCATATACGGTCTATGTTTAAGGATCTAGGGTCTATGGTTTAGTATCTAGGATTAATGGACTACAGTGTGGACAAATCATCCAGGCTTAAAGGATTATAGATAAGCGTCTAGGATTTAGTATCTAGGATTAAGGTACCAGCATCTAGGGCACAGGCTTTATAGTTTAGCATCTAGTCTTAAGGTCTAGGGTTTAGAGATTTGTGTCTAGGATTAACGGTCTATGGTATAGAGTGTAGCGTCCGGGGTTAAGCATATACGGTCTACGTTTAAGGATCTAGGGTCTGCGGTTTAGTATCTAGGATTAGTGGAATACCTTCTGGACTTAGCGTCTAGGGTGTAGTATCTAGGATTAAGGGTCCAGCGTCTAGGGTTAAGGCTTTATAGTTTATCATATAATCTTAAGGTCTAGGGTTTAGAGCTTTGCCTCTAGGATTAACGGTCTAAGGTATAGCATGTAGCGTCTGGGCTTCAGCATATACGGTCTACGTTTAAGGATTTAGGATCTATGGTGTAGGATCTAGGATTAATGGACTACCGTCTGCACTTAGCATCTAGGCTTAAATGGATTAAAGATAAGCGTCTAGTGTCTAGTATCTAGGATTAAGGCTCCAGTGTCTAGGGTTAAGGTTTTATAGGTTGGCATGTAGATTTAAGGTCTAGGGTTTAGATCTTTGCGTCTAGGATTAACGGTTTGTGGTATAGAGGGTAGCGTCTGGGGTTAAGCATATGCGGTCTACGTTTAAGGATCTAGGGTCTACGGTTTAGTATCTAGGATTAATGGACTACTCTCTGGACTTAGATTCTAGGGTTAAAGGATTATACATAAGCTTATAGGGTTCAGCATATACGGTCCCGTTTATGGATTTAGGGTCTACGGTGTAGGATCTAGGATTAATGGTCTACCATCTGGATTTAGCATCTAGACTTAAAGGATTATAAATAAGCGTCTGGGGTCTAGGGTTTAGTATATAGGATTAAGGCTTCAGCGTCTAGGGTTAAGGCTTTATAGTTTAGCATCTAGTCTTAGGGTCTAGGGTTTAGAGCTTTGCATCAAGGATTAAGGGTCTATGGTTTAGAGTGTAGCATCTGGGGTTCAGCATCTATGGTCTACGTTTAAGGATCTAGGACCTACGGTGTAGCATCTAGGGTTAATGGACTACCGTCTGGACTTAGCGTATAAGCTTAAAGGGTTATAGACAAGCGTCTAGGGTCTAGGGTCTAATATCTAGGATTAAGGCTCCAGCATCTAGTCTTAAGGTCTAGGATTTAGAGCTTTGCGTCTAGGATTAACGGTCTATGGTATAGAGTGTAGCGTCTGGGGTTAATCGTATACGGTCTACGTTTAAGGATCTAGGGTCTATGGTGTAGGATCTAGGATTAATGGACTACCGACTGGACTTAGCGTCTAGGGTTAAAGGATTACAAATAAGCGTCTAGGGTCTAGTATCTAGGATTAAGGGTCCAGATTCTTGGGTTAAGGCTTTATACTTTAGCATCTAGCCTTAGGTTCTAGGGTTTAGAGCTTTGCGTCTAGGATTAACAGTCTATGGTATAGAGTGTAGCGTCTGGGGTAAATCACCTACGGTCTACGTTTAAGGATCTAGGGTCTACGGTTTAGTTTCTAGGATTAATGGACTAGCATCTGGACTTAGCATGTAGGCTTGAAGGATTATAGATATGTGTCTAGGGTCTAGGGTTTAGTATCTAGGATTAAAACTTCAGCATCGAGGGTTAAGGCTTTATAGTTTATCATCTAGTCTTAAGGTCTAGGGTTTAGAGCTTTGCGTCTAGGATTAACGGTCTCTGGTATAGAGTGTACCGTGTGGGGTTAAGCATATACAGAATACGTTTAAGGATCTAGGGTCTACGGTGTAGGATCTAGGATTAATGGACTACGGTCTAAACTTAGCGTCTGGGGTTAAAGGATTATAGATAATCGTCTAGGGTTTAGTATCTAGGATTAAGGCTACAGCATCTAGGGTTATGGCTTTATAGTTTAGCATCTAGTCTTAATGTCTAGGGTTTAGAGCTTAGCGTCTAGGCTTAAAGGATTATAGATAAGTGTCTAGGGTCTAGTGTTTAGTATCTAGGATTAAGGCTCCAGCATCTAGGGTTAAGGCTTTAAAGTTTAGGATATAGTCTTAAGGTCTAGGGTTTAGAGCTTTGCGTCTAGGATTAACAGTCTATGGTATAGTGTGTAGCGTCTTGGGTTAAGCCTATAAGGTCTACGTTTAAGGATCTAGGGTCTACGGTGTAGGAACAAGGATTAATAGACTACCATCTGGACTTAGCGTCTAGGGTTAAAGGATAACAGATAAGTGTCTAGGGTCTAGGGTTTACTATTTAGGATTAAGGCTCCAGGCTATAGGGTTAAGGCTTTATAGTTTACCATCTAGTCTTAAGGTCTAGGGTTTAGAGCTTTGCGTCTAGGATTAACGGTGTATACTGTAGAGTATAGGGTCTGGGGTTTAGCATACGCGGTCTACGTTTAAGGATCTAGGGTCTACGGTTTAGTATCTAGGATTAATGGACTACCATCTGGATTTAGAGTCTAGGCTTAAAGGATTATAGATAAGCGTCTAGGGTCTAGGGTTTAGTATCTAGGATTAAGGCTCCAGTGTCTAGGGTTAAGGCTTTATTGTTTAGTATCTAGTCTTAAGGTCTAGGGTTTAAAGCTTTGCGTCTAGGATTAACGGTTTATGGCATAGAGTGTAGCATCTGGGGTAAAGCATATACGGTCTACGTTTAAGAATCTAGGGTCTACGGTGTAGGATCTTGGTTCTATGGTTTATTATCTAGGATTAATGGACTACCGTCTGGACTTAGCTTCTAAGGTTAAAGGATTATAGATAAGCGTCTAGGGTCTAGGGTTTAGTATCTAGGATTAAGGCTATAGCGTCTCGGGTTAAGGCTTTATAGTTTATCATCCAGTCTTAAGGTCTAGGATTTAGAGCTTAGCGTCTAGGCTTAAAGGATTCTAGATAAGAGTCTAGGGTCTAGGGTCTAGTATCTAGTATTAAGGCTCCAGCATCTAGGGTTAAGGCTTTATAGTTTACGATCTAGTCTTAAGGTCTACGGTTTAGAGCTTTGCGTCTAGGATTAACGGTCTGTGGTATACTGTGTAGCGTCTGGGGTTAAGCCTATAAGGTCTACGTTTAAGGATCTAGGGTCTACTGTTTAGTATCTACGATTAATGGACTACCATCTGGACTTAACGTCTAGCCTTAAAGGGTTATAGATAAGCGACTAGGGTCTAGGGTTTAGTATCTAGGATTAAGGCTCCAGCATCTAGGATTAAGGCTTTATAGTTTAGCATATAATCTTAAGGTCTAGGGTTTAGAGCTTTGCATCTAGGATTAACCGTCGATGGTATAGAGTGTAGCGTCTGGGGTTAAGCATCTAAGGTCTACGTTTAAGGATCTAGGATCTACGGTTTAGTATCTAGAATTAATGGACTACCATCTGGATTTAGCGTCTAGGCTTAAAGGATTATAGATAAGCGTCTAGGATCTAGGGTTTAGTATCTAGGATTAAGGCTCCAGCGTCTAGGGTTAAGGCTTTATAGTTTAGCATCTAGTCTTAAGGTCTACGGTTTAGAGCTTTGCGTCTAGGATTAACCTGTATGGTATAGAGTGTAGCATCTGGGGTTAATCATATACGGTCTACGTTTAAGGATCTAGGGTCTACGGTTTAGTATCTAGGATTAATGGACTACCGTCTGGACTTAGCTTCTAGGGTTAAAGGATTAAAGATAAGCATTTAGGGTTTAGTATCCAGGATTAAGGCTCCAGCGTCTAGGGTTAAGGCTTATAGTTTAGCATCTAGTCTTTAGGGTTTAGAGCTTTGCGTCTGGGATTAATGGTCTATCGTATAGAGTGTAGCGTCTGGGGTTAAGCATATACGATCTCCGTTTAAGGATCACGGGTCTACGGTTTAGTATCTAGGATTAATGGACTAACATCTGGACTTAGCGTCTAGGGTTAAAGGTTCTGTCAATAAACCACAACAGAATCACAAGAGCCGCTACAAAGAGCAGAATGCCCTCGGCTACATACCACATGTACAATTGCAGGTTTGGAAAAAGATCCAGTAGATTCATTGCAGTAAGTGTCTGTTCAGTTTTCAATCCGTCAGGACACTCAGCAGAATTATTGCTCAGTGCTATCTGAGGGATTCCTCCCATCAGAGATGGAATTTTGCACACTCCCAGTTGATGAAAATGTGTAATCTGGGCTTAAAATCGAGCCCCACGTTGGGCGCCAATTAATCGTTGTCACCGTTTGACTCAGGTCTGACAACAATGCTCTCGATCCCCTCCCCCCCCACCCAGGTAGGGAAGGAGAGAGAGAAAAAGAGAGAGACTTGGCTGGATTGAAAACTAAACTACACAGCTTTAATTAAAACACTAATGAATCATACCAGAAAATATATACAATTATATACAGATATATTCAGATATGGGCAAAAGTCCCTCGCCTCCCCCCACCCCCAGCAACTCCCACAGCACTCCCCTGAACTGGGAAGAGTCCCGAGGAATCCCGGAGCTGCTGCTGGAGAAAGCGGAGAGTTATAAGGGTCAGGAGAGCTCGAGCAGAAGGGTCGACGGTGATGGATGAACAGAGTCCTCCCCGGACGCCGGCCATGGACGGAAGAGAAGGCGAGAAGAAGCAGGAAGCTGTCTTCTATGATCTCTGACCTTCCTTTGAGCTTACGTAGATATATGGAATGGAATATCTTTGGCCAATTTTGCTGTCTGTCTAACTCAGCCTCCCACGGGGGGGGTCAGAGACCTCCCCATAGTGTCTGAGCCGGCGGAGTGAAGGTGTAACCTTGAAACCTCAGTAGTTAGAAAAACATTCCACTGTCTTATCAGCCTAGCAGAACACACAGTTGCTAGTTAAAAGAAAGCTTACTGAAGGGAAAAAAATCAGTGAAAAGAAAAATTGGCTTAATCCTGGCTCAAACCAGGACAGCTTTATGGTTTAGCATTGAGTCGTAAGGTCTAGGGTGTAGAGCTTTGCATCTAGGATTAACGGTCTATGGTATAGAGTGTAGCGTCTGGGGTTAAGCATCTACAGTCTACGTTTAAGGATCTAGGGTCTATGGTTTCGTATCTAGGATTAATGGACTACCGTGTGGACTTAGCGTCTAGGCTTAAAGGATTATAGATAATCGTCTAGGGTTTAGTATCTATGATTACGGGTCCAGCGTCTAGGGTTAAGACGTTATAGTTTAGCATCTTGTCTTAGGTCTATAGCTTAGAGCTTTGCGTCTAGGATTAACGGTCTATGGTATAGTGTGTAGCCTCTGGGGTTCAGCATATACGGTCTACGTTTAAGGATCTAGGGTCTACGGTGTAGGATCTAGGATTAATCGACTACCGTCTGGACTTAGCGTCTAGGTTTAAAGGATTATAGATAAGCGTCTAGGGTCTAGGGTTTAGTATCTAGGATTAAGGCTCCAGCGTCTAGGGTTCAGTATTTATAGTTTAGCATCTAGTCTTAAGGTCTAGGGTTTAGAGCTTTGCGTCTCGGATTAACGGTCTATGGTATAGTGTGTAGCGTCTGGGGTTTAGCATATACGGTCTACGTTTAAGGATCTAGGGTCTATGGTTAGTATCTAGGATTAATGGACTATCGTCTGGACTTTGCATCAAGGGTTAAAGGATTATAGATAAGCGTCTAGGGTCTAGCATCTAGGATTAAGTGTTCAGCCTCTAGGGTTAAGGCTTTATAGTTTAGCATCTAGTCTTAAGGTCTAGGGTTTAGAGCTTTGCGTCTAGGCTTAACCGTCTATGGGGCTCACGGACGCTCATTGGCTCTGGACAGTGACACTGACTGGACCGGTGGGTCAGGGGGTATAAAAGGTGGCGAGGGCAGCAGGTGGGCCTTCCCTCCTCCCTGAGGCCCGTTCGGACGCTTTCTGCGTGGGACACCCCCCTGCTGCGGACACTGGTGCTGGGACCCTGCCTGCCTGCCTGCCCCGGGTCCAGCCTGAGCCTCAGCGCCGAGCGTGCCTGGGTCCCGAGCCCTGGGGTCGGGGCCGGAGCCCCCTCCCCGTGTTGCTGCCGCTGGAGAGGAAACCAACGGGCGCTGCACTCGCTGCCGAGAGGCTGCCCCTCCGACACCACGGACCTGCCGTCCTGCCCTCTGGCCACCGACCGACGCTGGACAAGCCGCCGGAGGGTAACATCACCTCACACACACACACACATACCCACACACACATATTCCTTTCCTCATACTTGCACACACAGAGCGACCTCTTAAGGAGGACCGGCGTCGGGTTTCCTTCCCTCCTCCCTCCTCCCTTTGATCCTTAATCCTCTCCCTTAAAAGCACCTTTGCATTGCCTCCCTAAAGGACACTTTCTCACCACATACATATCGATATCCCTGGTAGCCATTCACACCTGTATTGTCCCCGAACATCATCCCTCGGTTTGTGTTAACCCTTAATAAACCTATTAGTTTGTGGAGTAAATCTTGGCTTTAGAGGCAATTTCTGAGCGTGGTGGGGTGGGGGTGCTCTCTAGCTACCACCCGGAAATAGGGTCCCGCGGCCGTTGCTCCGTGAGAGGCAGCGCCGCGTGTGACCCTCGGGCTCATTCACAAACCCCTCCACATTGAGAGGGGGAGTCGCAAAAGTATCCTGACAGCCGGTAGCCCCCCGGTACCGGCTTGCGACATCTGGTGTCAGAAGTGGGATAACGGGGGTCGTTAGAAGGCCCCCACGCTCTGAAATTGCTTAACTAGGAAAAAAAAAATAAAAAAAAAAAAATATATATATATAAAAGAAAATGGCTACCAAGGGGGATATAGGTGATGCAGATGCTCTAAGTGCTGGTGCAGAAAATGTAGAAAATGAAATTAGTGAGGAAAGCACTGAAGTTCAGGAGGCGCCATTTTCATCTCCCTCTAGTTTTGAGGAGGAATTGCAGAAATGGGCATTTGTGCGTCCCTTCTGGGAGCACCTTAAGAGGCGCGGGTACGCTATACAGAGGGAGCAGTACAAAGTGATTTACGATGCCTACATGGGGGGAGACCTCAGTAGACTCGCAAATTACATCATGACTTTGGAAGATGGTACTCCTCTGTCTAAAGAGCTTAAAAAGGAGATTAAGAAACATGGGCTTGATTTCATCAGTGCCCCAAATTTCTTTATCCTGGCCATGGTGGTGCAGCAAGCAAAGGAGGGATTACAGCAAAGAACTGAAGGGTTACAGAGAGAGAATAAAGAGTTGCAGCAAAGAATTGAAGGGTTGCAGCAAAAACCCGAAGAGTTGCAGCAGGAGATTGAATGGTTGCAGCAAGAGATTGAAGGGTTGCAGCAAGAGAATATAAAGTTGCAGCAAAGAATTGAAGGGTTGCAGCGAGAAATTGAAGGGTTAAGAAAGCAGGGAAAGGAGAGAACTGGTGCCACCCTGTCTCACTTAGGTGATAAATGTGGGGAACTTGCTAATTGCGAGGATTCCTCAGGTTCTGGTAGTCAGGATACTGAGGTCTTGGATGACTTTAACACACTAAAGAAATGTAAGCCCGTAAACTCTGAGCAATCAGACAGGAAAAGTGTGAGTTTTCATTTCGGGACAGAAAAGCAGCACCCGATTTTGGAATCAAAGCCACAGCCGCAAGAGCAGCAAGCCCCCGCACAGCTGTAGCCCCCCCTCTCCAGGGAGCAGGAGGAGGGACTAAGGGCAGATTTTAGGATATTACACGAGGCAGTTAAGGACTTCATGACACATAACACTCAAAGAATTAGCAATTTGGAGATAAATGTCCATAAAGTTTCCACGATTGTGGACAATAGGTTTAGTGATTTGGAGATGGATATTCACCATAGCATTCGAAGGATTGGTGAATTGGAGAAATATGTCCACCGACTTCCCATAAATAGGGACAAAGTCCCAACTAATTTACCTTCTCACTATACCGGTTCTGAGGATGAGGAGGAGGAGAGAATAGAGCATAAACAACTGCGCCCGGTTATGAGAACGACTTTTGCTCTTGATGAAGATACTGGTAGGAAGAAAGAGAAGGTAGTCAAGGAAATAGCTTACACACCATTAGAATTGGCACAAATTAGAAAACAATACAGCAGGCGCCCATCTGAGACAGAAGCTGAATCTGTAATGAGAGTGTCCCTCACAGGAGGAGACGAGATCAGATTAAGTGAACAAGAAGCTAGAGGGTACTGGGGATCTGGAATTATTCTAACGACTGGAGAAGGTGGACACCCCTGGTCCCTAACCCAGCGAGCAGCTTTCTTTGTTGGCTCGACTGATCCCCTTAGCAGAGGAGAGCCGAGGACCCTGAGGGGGGGCTATTCTAACATTTTGGACAATGTCCAAAAGGCTGCTGCAATTCAAATGATTTATGACCATGATTTAGTACCAGATCAAGAAAGTCCTATGAATCTTCGAGTGAAACCAGACAGAATGAAGGCCTTAATCAGGGGGCTCCCTCTGTTACTTAAAGAGGCAGCCGTGAAAATCAAACTTAGAATCGAAAACGGAGATCTGCGAGGATTTACATGGTCTGATTTGGCCAAAGAATTGATAAAATACGGCAAGGAATATGAGGATACATCTGATTCTGAAGATGTTCCCAAGCCTTCTGCAGCCAGACAAAAGATTCGACCCTCCTATGCTGATGTGGCTGCCAGGTCACCCCGGGATCCTCCTAAGCAGCGGGAGAAATCACGGGGTGACTGGACAGTCGTGGATAGATCTAAAAATAACAGAAAGCCAAACAGCACCCATAAAAGCCAGTACCCTGAAAACAAAAGTGCTTCATCTCGAGGTGATGACAAAGGGCCCTACGCTAAGCTTAAGGAGGAAGCCAGGCGTAAAGGTATCCCATCGAAGCTTTTGTCTCAGGATTATTCTTATCAGCTTCTGAAAGACCTGGTAGAAAGTTGGCCTACACGGCCCAGCTCAAGGTCTAATTCAAGAGACAGATCCAGGGAAAAACCCAACAAGTCGGGAAACTAAATAGCCCTCCTTCTGCCAAGAAAAAGAAATCAAAAAGAAAGAAAAAGAGACGGGGGGGGGAGAGGAAAACCAAAATTTTGACATAGGAAATGAAAATGATCAACAGGAAAATGACAAACAATCAGGCCCTAAAGCTCCCAACCCTCCAAAAGATTGGCAGAATGTACTACGATTAGTTCAAAACAAAAATGGGGACTTGGAGCTTACTTGTGCTGTTGGGCCAAGACGCTATCCTGTAACATTTGTGGTGGACACAGGAGCACAGATTTCCACGCTAAAAGCTGATGTAGCTGAACAATGTGGTATTAAACCAGCTAAAAAGCCAATATATGTAAGTGGAGCATTTGGTAACTCTGCTTTACAAAAAACAGCTAAAGTGACTTTAAATCTACCAGGAGAGGAAGAACCGATTCGGACTGAAATGATTGTGGGTGACATTCCTTACAATTTGTTAGGAATGGATGTTCTCTTGGGCCGAGCGTGGAGAGATGAGAACGGTCACTACTGGAATTTTGGCACACCCACACTAAAGCTGAGGTTGCTACAACGTGCTCCCCGTCTGCCACAAAGCAGGATCACAAATATTAAGCAGTATTCCATTCCTGTTGCTGCTAAGGAAGGCATCAAAGAAGTCATTTCTGATCTAAAACAAAAGGGCATTATTGTGCCCTGTCATTCACCATTTAACTCCCCAATTTGGCCGGTAAGAAAACCCAATGGTAAATGGAGAATGACAGTCGACTACAGGAAATTGAATGCCAATACAGATGCACTCACAGCTGCTGTACCTAACATTGCTGATCTGGTGTTAGAGATCCAGGAAGCAGCACACCCAGTGCTGGCCTCCCTGGACATAAAGGATATGTTCTTCCAAATCCCTATTGATCCTGAGGACCAGAAGTATTTTGCCTTCACTTGGGATGGGGTGCAGTACACTTTCACAAGGTTGCCCCAGGGATATAAACACTCACCCACACTAGCTCATCACGCGCTTGCGTGTGAACTGGAAAACATTCCAGAAATCAGAAATAATTCCAAGGTAAAAAATCTATCAATACATAGATGATGTGCTGGTAGGGGGTCAGAGTGAGGGGGAGGTAAAAGCAGTTTATGATGCTATCATCAAGCATCTCACCGATATGCAAATAGAAATCCCTGAAGAGAAAAAGCAACCTCCATCCCAAGAGGCAAAATTTCTGGGAATAAGATGGAAAGGGGGGACCTGGAATATTCCTTCCGATACTTTATCTTACTTAGGAGAGATAAAGGCACCCACCAATAAGAAAGAACTACAAGGAATACTAGGAACCTTCCAGTATTGGAGAAAGCATATCCCAGACCTATCCATCATAGCACGTCCTCTTTTTGATCTATTAAAGAAAAATCGTCACTGGGAATGGGATCAATCTCATGATGAGGCCCTTGAACTGTTGTTATTGGAGGCGCAGACATACCAAACTCTGGGGCCCCTTCACCCGGAGGATCCAATAATAATAGAGTGGGGGTTTTCAACCAGTGCCCTATCATATCATTTCTGGCAACAGGGACCTACTGGGAGTACTCGACCAATTGGCTTTTACTCTCAGTCATTGAAGGATTCAGAAAAACGATATTCTGTTCTGGAAAAGGAATTGCTAACAGTGTGTACAGCACTAAAAGAAATCAGCAAGATCATTAAAAAACAAAAAGTAATTCTTCGAGGCCCCTTCAAGGTAGTTAACCAAGTACTGTCTGGAAAGGCCCCTCCAGAAGGAATATCCCAAAAGGGTACAATCAGAAAACGGTATAGTCAAATTGAGTACTATTCTGGACTGTTCCAACTTGAAGAAGGCCCAGATAAACAATTGAAAATCCAGGAACAAATTGAATCTACAAATGAAAAGGATCTGATAATGAAAGTTCCCAGTCCTATCAAAGAAGCCCCAGAATATAGAAGTGAACTGGTTAATGCTTGGTTCACAGATGCTTCATCCCGAAGAGAAGGGAAAACTTGGTTGTTCAAATCCGCTGCAGTTAAACCTGCCACAGGCGAACAAATCATAAACCAAGATAAGGGCAGTGCCCAAGTGGGAGAATTGGACGCTGTTCTTAATGTTTTCCTAAAAGAAAAAGCCTCCAAGGACGCTGTGTACATTTACGCAGACTCCTTTGCGGTTTTTAAAGGCTGTGTGGAATGGATTACTTTCTGGGAAAGTAACAATTGGGAAATTAACGGAGTGCCTGTCTGGCATAAAGAGAAGTGGCAACAAATTCTGAAAATTGCCAAAAAGAATCCTAATTTTCATGTAGGATGGGTACCTTCACACCAAGCTGCTCTAAAAGACGAAGCCAGTAAGTGGAATAACTATGTTGATGAGCTAGCTAGGATTGATGTGAAGGAAATCCGATTAGCTATCACAGAAGGAGAAAATCAGGAATGGAAAAGATTGCTCGAATGGCTTCACTGTAAGAGGGGCCATTCAGGAATCCTTGATCTATACAAAGAGGCACAAGCCCGGGGATGGCCTGTTACCCGTGAGCAGTGCAAAACAGTCATCTCCTCATGTGATCTTTGCAAAATTAGACTTGGGGAACATCCCCTAACAACTGACACTCTGCATATCAGGGAAGGAAAACCCTTGTGGTCCACATGGCAGGTGGACTACATCGGTCCCTTCCGAAGATCAGGAAACAAACAATATGTCATCGTGATTGTGGAGGTGGTGTCAGGATTGACCTGTGCCGAAGCTGTTTCTAAGGCAAATGGTGAAAACACGGTTTGCTTCTTAGAAAAGGTCTTTGGAATTCTACCTAAACCCACAAATATCCAGTCTGACAATGGAACTCACTTCACCTCACACCTTGTACAGCAGTGGGCTAAGAGGGAAGGTATTCAATGGACATTTCATGTCCCATACTACCCACAAGCCAATGGAATAGTGGAACGCACTAATGGGTTAATTAAAAGCCTTATTCGCCCACAGGACTCGAAATGGGATGAAAGGTTAAGGTATGCAGTCACTACTATAAACAATAGGTGGGGGGTGAATGGGTGCCCCCGCCTGAATGCCTTTTTCCCTGAGTTACCCACTCAAGATCACAGAAAAAATAAAAGGTCTTTTAAGCAATCTAAAACTCCTCTCCATCCTGGACAAATTGTCCTGGCAAATTTGCCACACATTGGTAAGGTCAAGCTCACCTTACAAACACCGGTGAATTCAAATACATGGGTTGCATCGGATTTAAATGACAAGCAACACAAAATCAGTACAAGGTGGATAATTCATGTTGAGTAAATCAGTGTTTCAGTTTTGTATGTATGTTTGTATCTCTGTGTATTTATGTCTAATAATGTTAATCAATATATTGCAAAGCATGACAGCTTCAAGAGCCAGAGACATCCTGGTGACAGTACCAGGCCTGATCAACCTGCTACTGGACTCCAGAGGAGTTACTTTGTGACCGCTGTGGGACTGATCACCCCATGGCCTAAACAAGGTGCTCTGTAATATTGTCTCCTTCTGTACTTGCCTTTGAGTTGCTGTTTGCAATATGTTATCTTGGATGGAAATCAGAACATTATTACAAAACTCACTGAAGTGACAAGAACTTGATTTAAGTTTGGGAATTCCCTAAATAATCTATTTTTCTTTTCTTTTCTTTTCTTTTTCCCAATAGAATTGAAAATTGAGTTTGTGTTATAATAACTGCAATTATTCTATTCCTAGTCTTGTACCCATGTGTAGCCAGCGTTATGTCCTTCCTGAATGAACTGTGCTCGAGCAAGACGACTTTACTCAAGATTCCCAGTGATCGAGTCTGATACTGCAGCTGGGATTCAAGGGTGAATGATAATATAAATGCTCTCTTCTGGTTCAATAATAACCATTGAATAATCTGATGACTGCCAAAAATAACAAGAGTTTGACATGTTGATAAGAATGTGGTTTAGACTAGATGATTGGTAAATCTAAGTGTTTTCAATGTGTGTATAACTTATTTGTTAAAACTAGTAATAATTAGTGATCATAGAGCTTTTGAAGATATGTTAGATTGTTAGACATGTGATTGTATATACTTATACTATATGGGAATTGTTCCCTTGTTCATACATATGTGTATTCCAGCCAACACCCACGGAGGGTGAGGATCAAATGTGGAGGAGAAGGATTTGGGCAGGAATCCAGATATAATATACATTTATGCACATAAAACTTAACTTCACATCTTGCTGCCTTAAAAGCCACAGGGTGAGATGTGGGAAACTGTTCTTTTCTTCCCCACATAAGTCTAAACAAAATGTCTTTTAAGCCAGCGAAGGCCTCTCCTGATTATCCCCAGCTAATGAACTAAAACAGACTTGCTTCTCAAGGACAACGGAACCCAAAACAACAGCTGTGGTCCGGGACAGAAAGGATGGGCGACAAGCCATCCTGTGCCCCTGGCAGTCACCGCCTTAAAGTGGGGCTCACGGACGCTCATTGGCTCTGGACAGTGACACTGACTGGACCGGTGGGTCAGGGGGTATAAAAGGTGGCGAGGGCAGCAGGTGGGCCCCTTCCCTCCTCCCTGAGGCCCGTTCGGACGCTTTCTGCGTGCGACACCCCCCTGCTGCGGACACTGGTGCTGGGACCCTAAATGCTTAAACGTGGACCGTCTATGCTTAACCCCAGACGCTACATGCTATACCATAGACCTTTAATCCTAGACGCAAAGCTCTAAACCCTAGACCTTAAGACTAGATGCTAAACTATAAGCCTTAACCCTAGACGCTGGACCCTTAATCCTAGATACTAAACCCTAGTCCCTAGAGGCTTACCTATAATCCTTTAACCCTAGACGCTAAGTCCAGACGGTAGTCCATTAATCCTAGATGCTAAACCATAGACCCTAGATCCAGAAACGTAGACCGTATATGCTTGACCCCAGATGCTGCACTCTATACCATAGACCGTTAATCCTAGACGCAAAGCTCTACATCCTAAAGACTAGATGCTAAACTATAAGCCTTAACCCTAGACGCTGGACCCTTAATCCTAGATACTAAACCCTAGTCCCTAGACGCTTATCTATAATCCTTTAACCCTAGACGCTAAGTCCAGACGATAGTCCATTAATCCTAGATACTATACCATAGACCCTAGATCCAGAAACGTAGACCGTATATGCTTGACCCCAGACGCTACACTCTATACCATAGACCGTTAATCCTAGACGCAAAGCTCTAAACCCTAGACCTTAAGACTTGATGCTAAACTAAAAAGCCTTAACCCTAGACGCTGGACCCTTAATCCTAGATACTAGACCCTAGACGCTTATGTATAATCCTTTAAGCCTAGACTCTATGTCCAGACGGTAGTCCATTAATCCTAGATCCTACACCATAGACCCTGGATCCTTAAACGTAGACCCTATATGCTTGACCCCAGATGCTACACTCTATACTATAGACAGGTAAGCTTAGACGCAAAGCTCTAAACCCTAGACCTTAAGACTAGATGCTAAACTATAAAGCCTTAACCCTAGACGCTTCACTCTTAATCCTAGATACTAAAACCTAGACCCTAGACGCTAATCTATAATCTTTTAACCTTATACGCTAAATCCAAACGGTAGTCCATTAATCCTAGATACTAAACCATAGACCCTAGATCCTTAAACGTAGACCGTAGATGCTTGACCCCAGACGCTACACTCTATACCATAGACCGTTAATCCTAGGCGGAAAGCTCTAAACCCTAGACCTTAAGACTAGATGCTAAACTATAAAGCCTCAGTCCTAGACCCTGGACCCTTAATCCTAGATACTAAACCCTAGACCCTAGACACTTATCTGTAATCCTTTAAGCCTAGACGCTAAGTTCAGACGGTAGTCCATTAATCCTAGATACTGAACCATAGACCCTAGATCCTTAAACGTAGACCGTATATGCTCAACCCCAGTCGCTACACACTATACCATAGACCGTTAATCCTTGACGCAAAGCTCTACATCCTAAAGACTAGATGCTAAACTATAAGCCTTAACCCTAGACGCTGGACCCTTAATCCTAGATACTAGACCCTAGACCCTAGACGCTTGTCTATAATCCTTTAAGCTTATACGCTAAGTGCAGGCGGTAGTCCATTAACCCTAGATGCTACACCGTAGGTCCTAGATCCTTAAACGGAGACCATAGATGCTTAACCCCAGACGCTACACTCTAAACCATAGACCATTAATCCTAGACGCAAAGCTCTAAACCCTAGACCCTAAGACTAGATGCTAAACTATAAAGCTTTAACCCTAGACACCGGACCCTTAATCCTAGATACTAGAACCTAGACGCTTATCTGTAATCCTTTAAGCCTGGATGCTAAGTCCAGACAATAGTCCATTAATCCTAGATACTAAACCATAGACCCTAGATTCTTAAACATAGACCGTATATGCTTGACCCCAGACGCTACACTCTATTGCATAGACGGTTAATCCTAGACGCAAAGCTCTAAACCCTAGACCTTAAAACTAGATGATAAACTATAAAGCCTTAACCCTAGACGTTGGGCCCTTAATCCTAGATACTAGACCCTAGACGCTTATGTATAATCCTTTAAGCCTAGACTCTATGTCCGGACAGTAGTCCATTACTCCTAGATACTGAACCATAGACCCTAGATGATTAAAAGCAGATCGTATATGCTTGACCCCAGACGCTGCACTCTATACCATAGACGGTTAATCCTAGAGGCAAAGCTGTAAACCCTAGACCTTAAGACTAGATGCTAAACTATAAAGCCTTAACCCTAAAGGCTGGACCCTTAATCGTTGATACTAGATCCTAGACCCTAGACGCTTATCTGTAATCCATTTAAGCCTACATGCTAAATCCAGACGGTAGTCCAGTAATCCTAGATCCTACACCGTAGACCCTAGATCCTTAAAAGCAGACCGTATATGCTTGACCCGAGACGCTACACTCTATACCATGGACGGTTAAGCCTAGACGCAAGCTCTAAACACTAGACCTTAAGACTAGATGCTAAACTATAAAGCCTTAACCCTAGACGCTGGACCCTTAATCCTAGATACTAGACCCTAGACACTTATCTGTAATCCTTTAACCCTTGATCGGAAGTCCAGAAGGTAGTCCATTAATCCTAGATACTAAACCATAGACTCTAGATCCTTAAACGTAGACCGTATATGCTCAACCACAGTCGCTACACACTGTACCATAGACCGTTAATCCTAGAAGCAAAGCTCTACATCCTAAAGACTAGATGCTAAACTATAAGCCTTAACCCTAGACGCTGGACCCTTAATCCTAGATACTAAACCCTATACTCTTATCTAT
The DNA here is from genome assembly GCF_020740795.1 of Apus apus. Taxonomy (NCBI): domain Eukaryota; kingdom Metazoa; phylum Chordata; class Aves; order Apodiformes; family Apodidae; genus Apus; species Apus apus. The sequence continues at coordinate 1,382,767 of NC_067311.1, read as the reverse complement.
AATCCTTTAGCCATATACGCTAAGTCCAGACGGTAGTCCATTAATCCTAGATCCTACTCCGTATACCCTAGATTCTTAAACGTAGACCGTACATGCTTGACCCCAGTCCCTACACTCTATACCATAGACCATTAATCCTAGACTCAAAGCTCTAAACCCTAGACCTTAAGACTAGATGCTAAACTATACAGTCTTAATCCTAGACGCTGGACCCTTAATCCTAGATACTAAACCCTAGACGCTTATCTGTAATCATTTAAGCGTGGACGCTAAGTCCAGACGATAGTCCATTAATCCTATATACTAAACCATAGCGCCCAGATCGAGAAACGTAGACCGTATATGCTTGACCCAGACGCTACACTCTATACCATAGACGGTTAAGCCTAGATGCAAAGCTCTAACCCTAGACCTTAAGAGTAGATGCTAAACTATAAAGCCTTAACCCTAGACGCTGGACCCTTAATCCTAGATACTAGACCCTAGACGCTTATCTATAATCCTTTAACCCTAGATGCTAAATCCAGACGGTAGTCCATTAATCCTAGATCGTAAACCAGAGACCCTAGATCCTTAAAAGCAGACCGTATATGCTGAACCCCAGACGCTACACACTATGCCATAGACCGTTAATCCTAGACGCAAAGCTCTAAGCTATAGACCTAAGACAAGATGCTAAACTATAAAGTCTTAACCCTAGACGCTGGAGCCTTAATCCTAGATACTAAACCCTAGACCTTAGACGCTTATCTATAATCCTTTAACCCTAGACGCTAAGTCCAGACGGTAGTCCATTAATCCTAGATCCTACACCATAGTCCCTATATCCTTAAAAGTAGACTGTAGATGCTTAACCCCAGACACTACACTCTATACCATAGACCCTTAATCCTAGACGCAAAGCTCTACACCCTAGACCTTAAGACTCGATGCTAAACTATAAAGCTGTCCTGGTTTGAGCCAGGATTAAGCCAATTTTTCTTTTCACTGATTTTTTTTTCCTTCAGTAAGCTTTCTTTTAACTAGCAACTGTGTGTTCTGCTAGGCTGATAAGACAGTGGAATGTTTTTCTAACTACTGAGGTTTCAAGGTTACACCTTCACTCCGCCGGCTCAGACACTATGGGGAGTTCTCTGACCCCCCCCGTGGGAGGCTGAGTTAGACAGCAAAATTGGCCAAAGATATTCCATTCCATATATCTACGTAAGCTCAAAGGAAGGTCAGAGATCATAGAAGACAGCTTCCTGCTTCTTCTCGCCTTCTCTTCCTTCCATGGCTGGCGTCCGGGGAGGACTCTGTTCATCCATCACCGTCGACCCTTAGGCTCGAGCTCTCCTGACCCTCATAACTCTCTGCTTTCTCCAGCAGCAGCTCCGGGATTCCTCGGGACTCTTCCCAGTTCAGGGGAGTGCTGTGGGAGTTGCTGGGGGTGGGGGGAGGCGAGGGACTTTTGCCCATATCTGAATATATCTGTATATAATTGTATATATTTTCTGGTATGATTCATTAGTGTTTTAATTAAAGCTGTGTAGTTTAGTTTTCAATCCAGCCAAGTCTCTCTCTTTTTCTCTCTCTCCTTCCCTACCTGGGTGGGGGGGGGAGGGGATCGAGAGCATTGTTGTCAGACCTGAGTCAAACGGTGACAACGATTAATTGGCGCCCAACGTGGGGCTCGATTTTAAGCCCAGATTACACATTTTCATCAATTGGGAGTGTGCAAAATTCCATCTCTGATGGGAGGAATCCCTCAGATAGCACTGAGCAATAATTCTGCTGAGTGTCCTGACGGATTGAAAACTGAACAGACACTTACTGCAATGAATCTACTGGATCTTTTTCCAAACCTGCAATTGTACATGTGGTATGTAGCCCAGGGCATTCTGCTCTTTGTAGCTGCTCTTGTGATTCTTTTGTGGTATATTGACAGAACTGTACCCATCATTAACCGTATCATTACCAGCCTAGTGATCCTAGGGATGATGATACTGTTCTCTATGGGAACACTGTATGTGTACAGTTACACTGCAAGTCCTAGTTGTACAACTCCTAAAGTGAATGGAACGGTCCATGTTGGTAACAGCAATAGCTGGTTCAATTTTACCTCTCCATATTCTCTCAAGCTGAATCTCCCAGCTCTTGATGTGAATAGCATGGTTGCAGTGGGGATGTTTTTGCTGAATGTTTATAATATAATGTGGATGCGTAGGGCCAGATGCTGTTCTGCTCACTGCCACTCCCCCACAGGCAATGTTGCTGCCACTGCTGCTGCCAACACCACCACTCCTAGTGCTACAAAAACAACTGCTCCTGCAGAGATAGATTCTGATCCATCGCAAAACAAGCTAGTTGACCCTGTGACTAGGAGCAAGGCAAAGACAAAAACAGAGGCTGACAGTGAGGAAGGGAAGGATTCTAAATCAGAAGGTGAGGGGGACGAAGAGGAAGAGGATTCTAATACAGTTGATGGAGCGGGTGCCTCTCAGACAGATAAAAAACCAGGCCACTCTCAAGCGGATAAAAGAACAGCAGGTCCTCCTCAATCAGATGACGACGGTGACCTCGCCCAGCCTTTCTCTATGAAAGAACTGCGCCTCATGAGAAAGGACTTCACCCGCATTGATGGTGAGGGAATCCTTCCTTGGCTGCTCCGATGCTTTGATAGTGGTGCTGAGACCTACAATGTGGATGAGAGAGAAGCCAAGCAGTTGGGATCCCTGGCCAGAGATGCTGGTATTGACAGAGCACTTAGTAGTAAGACAGGAACTACTACCCTGTGGGACCGACTTCTTTCAGCTGTGAGAGAGAGATACCCCCACAAGGGTGACATCGGATGGCGCCGAAGCAGAACACCCACGCTCGAGAAAGCCATCACCTACTTGAGAGAGATTGCTGTGCGAGAAGTGATCTATAATAAAGATGGAATCACAGATCCTGATGATGTTGAGTGTGACATGCAAATGTTCCGGAAGTTTGTTCAGGCTGTACCAGCAGCGCATGCCCATATATTCTCCTTCATGGGATGTTTTGAAGGTTACGAAAGACCAACTGTACGTGAGGTAACTTTTAAAGCACGACAGTATGGAGACATCCTCTCTGATTCCCTTTACTTCCACACCTCAGCCATTGAAAAAATGACTGACAGGAAGAATAAGATGCCAAATGGATGGGGAAGTAAACTCCAGATTCTTCCTAGAGACAACTGGTCACGTGTTGCAGCCATTAAGAAGAGACCTCCTGCTACGAGACAGCAGCGAGAGGGACGGGACCCACTGAGACGCCACCTGTGGTCTCTCTTGAAAAATTATTTCAAAGAGGACATGAGAGTCTGGGACAAGAAACCCACTGATGTTCTCCAGTTACGTGTGCAAGAGCTACTAAACAGAACAAAGCCAGGAGATGGTTCTTGCAAGAAGAAGGTTGCACCAGTCAACAACCAGGATGGTTCATCGAGCTCTAGTGCTCAACCCTAGAGATGCCCTGCCTCCAGCCAGGAGGAGGAGAGGGACAACCGAGTTTATTGGACTGTGTGGATTCGGTGGCCTGGCACATTAGAACCACAAAGATATAAAGCTTTGGTGGACACTGGTGCACAGTGCACTCTAATGCCATCGAATCATAAAGGGACAGACTCTGTCACTATCTCTGGAGTGACAGGAGGTTCTCAACAACGGACTGTTGTGGAGGCCGGTGTGAGCCTCACTGGTAAGGAGTGGCAAATGCACCCTATAGTGACTGGCCCAGGTGCTCCGTTGTGGAGAGTTTTGCAGAAGACTGGCTGCGTGAGAAAGGTCACGTAGACATGATACAGCTGGTTAATTGTAAGAGCTGAGAAAAGGGAGTTTTGCAAGAAACCAGGACAGCATGCCCTTGAGCACCAAACCGCTGTACAATAACAAGATATGATAGAGGGAAAGCTTGGACATGAGTGTGAGAAAGCTAACCTGGGAACACTAACTACAAGAATGTAATCAAAGGTGTGGTTAACATTAATAGCTAGCCAATGGTGAGCTTAGCTTTGCACTATGTTATGAGCTTCATTATTGAGAGTATAAATATGGCCTGATTGGAGTCAATAAACGAGACTTGCTGATCAATCACCATGGTCGGTCGCTTTTCTCCCGTCGCCTCCCACAAATGGTGACCCCAACGGAGAACGACCACGGCGGAGCGACGAGGTGGTTCGGGTCCTGAAGCAGCGGGGACGGCGACATAAGCACCGAGAAGGAGGGGGTGCCGCGCCCTGGGTGACCGCAAAGGCGAGCCCGGCCGATACGTGCTGCGGAGACCTTGTAAGGCTGCAACAGCGCTGACGATTTAATCATGGAAAGGCAAGCAGCATATGATTTATTTTCTTGCTTTTTAGAACAGCGTAGGATTAAGGGTATAGATGTTAAGAAGGAACTCCCTGGGTTGTTAGCTTATGGATATGATAAGGGGCTCTTTTTGAACCCCCACACAGTACATGAGCTACAGGAATGGCGTAAATTTGGGGATAAGCTATGGGAGGCCACTTTAGAGGATGATAAGACTGCTAAAAAATTAGGCAAGTTATGGAAAGTTGTTTACAATGAGCTTTTGCAACACCAGGCTGAAAGGACGGCATCGCAACAGGCTAATGTGGCACAAAGTAGAAATAGAGACTATAGCGGCTGGTCTGAGTGTCCGTTACCCCCCGCGACATCCACGGTTACGCTGCCACCGCCAGCCCCTGCGTCTCCCCCGCCTGCCGACTCGGTGAGGCCAACTGCTCCCCCGGAGCCGCGGCCCGGGGGCCCCCAGCTCCGCGGTGGCACTGAGCCGATCCCTGGGGCGGAGAGCGACCTAGCGGAGGATATTGCAAAGGAGCGCAGGGAGGCTTGGGCTGCACTGGCAAAAGATTGCATGGAATCGGGGGATAGTGGGGCATTAGGGGCTGCGCAAGACGTAGCCTGCCCAGTGATGTATACGCCGCTGGCTGAGGGAGGATTACAAGCCGCTATTGCGCCTCTAGATTGGAAACTTTTATCTCAATTACGAGCCACTGTTGGTCAGTTTGGTGTTAAAAGTGAACCAGTAAAGCAAATGCTAGATTATATTTGGGGAACTCAGCTGTTGTTGCCGGGTGACTGCAGAGCATTGGCTAAGCTGATTTTTTCACAACATCAACAACTTCTTTTCAGTGCCCATTGGCAGGCATTATGCCAGCAATGCACCCAAGTGCAACGGGCACCGGAAGACCCCTTACGAGGCGTCACCTTAGCCGAGCTGATGGGCTTAGGTGCATTTCTGCAGACTGAGGCACAAGCATTACTTGGCCCTGCTAAGTGTAGGGAAGCTATGAGGCTGGCCCGGGAGGCCATGGATCTAGTGAAGGAGCCAGGGGGAATTCCATCCTACATGGGAATCAAACAGGGAACAGATGAGGCTTTTGGCAATTTTATAGATAAAGTTGCTAATGCCATTGAACGAGCTGGGGTCCCTGACTATATGAAGGGTGCAATGTTAAAGCAGTGTGCTATCCAAAACGGTAATGCAGCAACAAAAAATATATTGAGCACCTTAGGGTGGGAGTGGACCATTGAACAAGCCCTTGAGCGCCTTTCCAGTGTACCCGCAGGTCCCCAAGCCATGCTAGTAGAGGCAATCAAAGAACTAGGGGCAGGATTACACAAACAAGCTGAGGCAGCGCAGACTCAGGTGTTAGCTGCTCTTGCACCCTTACAAGCCTCTGCGATAACTGGTGTAACGGCTCCATCTAGCGGCCGACTACGGTGTTATCTCTGTGGAGGAACGGGTCACATATGCCGGGATTGTCAAGCCACCAGCCTGTGGTGTCAGAAGTGCCGCGTCGATTCCCACAACACAGGCGCTTGCCGACGCCGTCCGGGAAACTACAAGGCCAGCGCGAACACAGCCAACGGCAGCCGCGCTCAGACACAAATAGCTGCTGCCCAGCAACAAGCACCGGTACCCTCCTACGGCCCGCCACCACCGGAAGCCTCGGCCTGGACCTGGCAGCTGCAGTAACCGTCTCACTGATGACCACTCGACCCGAGAAAGTGCCAACAGGGATACAAGGACCTATCATAATCCAAGGACAAGCTATGGGTGCTTTGCTTTTAGGGCGTTCTTTGGCATCAATGATGGGACTGTTTGTATTGCCTGGAGTAATTGATGCTGATTATACTGGAGAAATACAAATGATGGTATACACCCCTTTTCCACCGTTACGGATACAACAGGGCCAAAGGGTGGCTCAGCTAATCCCACTTCCACAAATAACAAAACCTCTAGCGCCACCACAAGCGTCACAGAGGGAGAAGTTGCGTTTGTTTGTTTGGCTAGCCAACAGCCTATCCTGTTACACGACGCCAAGGCTTTAGCACTTGCTACAGCAGGGGCAAGAAATGATGCTGCGAATATTTCCTCAGGAGACCAGAATCCCACATTGTCATCACATTTGCTGTCAAAGGCATGTGTCATTCCCGTGACACGGTGGTGCTTTCTATGGGTTTGCAATGTCATTGAGGTGTTAGGGGTAAGCAAAGTAAGGCGTCCTAATGTACAGGGACTGCCTACTAATTTTGATGGGACACTGGGCCAGGACCTATCTCCATGAATGGGGAATGTCCCTGGTGGCAGTTGTATGGGAGTGTTGGAGGAGTGGGATATATTTGGGCTGGTGTGGTTGCACCGGACAGGGGCATTTCTGTGCACGGGGAGAGAAGAGTTCACGTTCACTGTGTTGCCAGCTCGATCCTTACTTGGCCGGTTGAAAAATACACACCACTCAGCCTGAATTGATCCCAACAGTTCTAGTTCCTGAGGCTCTAAAAAAGCTAATGAAAAGCGGGGCTCTATCATGTCCCAAAAATCTGCATAAGAATTATTCTTCACACAAAGGGGATGGGATCCTGAGGACATGGAAAGTCATCTATCATTATATGGATGACATTTTGTTTGCGCAGCAGCAATCATTTTCTGACCATCACATTAGAATAATACAGGAAACATTAAACGAACAAGGACTGGTAGTAGCCCCAGAAAAAATCCAAATGTCGGCGCCCTGGAAGTATTTAGGGTGGACGCTCGCAGATTCAACAGTGTCCCCACAAAAACTGCAATTAACAACGCGAATAGCTACGCTACATGATGCTCAGCAGCTGTTAGGAGACCTACAATGGCTGCGCCCCGTTGTCGGCATACCTAATGAATTGCTGGACCAGCTGAGGCCTCTACTCAAGGGTACTGACCCCATGCAACCGCTCACAGTCACAGCAGAGCAACAAGCTGTTCTACAACAAATAATTGACTGTGTGCTCTGCGGCACTGTACGCAGACGGGACTTTACCCTCCCGATACAGCTCATCATCTGGTGTGGCCCTAAGTATCTATTGGGTGCCTTAGCTCAGCAACAAAAGAAAACGGGGGAGGTATGGGTATTAGAATGGATTTCTCCCCCATTGCAACAACATAGAACCCTTTATCAGAAAATTGAAATGTTGGCAGATTTAGTGAAAAAGGGGCGCGAACGAGTGCTGCAAGTCACAGGAGTGGAGCCAGAGCAGATATAGATACCTATAGTCACTTTATATGGGCCACCGCTCAGGCTGGGGAGAAGGCCATACATGTGGAAAGGCACCTCAGTAGCTGTTTTGCGGTAATGGGAACACCACAGCTGATAAAAACAGATAATGGCCCAGCCTACTCTAGCAAAAGGGTTAGAGGATTTCTGCAGTCATGGGGGATCAGACATATCACAGGTATCCCCAACTCTCCAACAGGGCAAGCAATTGTAGAAAGAGCCAATGGCACTTTGAAGAGATATCTAAAGAAGTTCTCTGACACGAAAGATCTTCAGGGAAGGTTGCTAAAATGTCTCTTTGTGCTAAACTTTCTCTGTGTTTTTGGAGAGAATAAAGAACCTGCTGCCATCAAGCATCATGTCCCTCTAACAGGACAAGAGGAGCAAAATGTGAGGGTTAGATACAGAGACCCCAAAACAGGTCAATGGCAGGAGCCAGCAAGGGTCTTATATTGGGGTCGAGGGTATCTTTGTGTTTCCACCCCAACAGGTCCACTTTGGGTCCCAGCAAGATGGACTAAGCCAGTGTTGGATGCTGTCGACGCGCTCAGCCCACCACCACAGGAACCTGTTACAGAACAACGCCTGGCGTAGGGACGCCAGAAGACAATGAGGACTTTTGTTTTAACAATTGTAGGTGTTCTTGTTGTTTCAGGGGTTGCCGTATGGGTCCCAGCTCAATCAAAAGAAAACATATGGGTCACTCTAGCCAACAAAACAGGTCAAGAGGCAATATGCCTATCTTTGTCCTTGCCAGGTAACCCTTTCTCTACATGTTTAGTAGATGTGCCTTTAGATGACTTCTGTCACTCTTTCACAATTATTGTTAGATGTAGACTCGGTGTGCCACACTATGCTGCAAAGTCGGGCAGCTATAGATTTTTATTGTTAGCACAAGAACACGGCTGTGAAGACTTTGAAGGAATGTGCTGTATGAACCTCTCTGATCACTCGATGTCCATCCGTGCCCAGTTGTCAAAACTCCAACAGCTTACCAACCGTTTACAACAAGACACAGGTCTAGGCCTTGACAGCTGGCTCAAAGGCCTAGGTTTAGGCCCTTGACTAAGGGGAGTCATACAATATGCCTTAATTATTGTTAGAATGATTTTGTTAGCCTTGCTAATATTACCATGTATACTAAGCTGCTTATAGAAAATGATTAATTGTATGTTAAGTCAAGCTTTCCCGGCTAATCAAATGCTCCACAAAGAAAACAGGGGAGATGTGGAGAGTTTTGCAGAAGACTGGCTGCGTGAGAAAGGTCACGTAGACATGATACAGCTGGTTAATTGTAAGAGCTGAGAAAAGGGAGTTTTGCAAGAAACCAGGACAGCATGCCCTTGAGCACCAAACCGCTGTACAATAACAAGATATGATAGAGGGAAAGCTTGGACATGAGTGTGAGAAAGCTAACCTGGGAACACTAACTACAAGAATGTAATCAAAGGTGTGGTTAACATTAATAGCTAGCCAATGGTGAGCTTAGCTTTGCACTATGTTATGAGCTTCATTATTGAGAGTATAAATATGGCCTGATTGGAGTCAATAAACGAGACTTGCTGATCAATCACCATGGTCGGTCGCTTTTCTCCCGTCGCCTCCCACAGTTTAGCATCTAGTCTTAAGGTCTAGGGTTTAGAGCTTTGCGTCTAGGATTAACGGTCTATGGTAGAGAGTGCAGAGTCTATGGTTAAGCATATACGGTCTATGTTTAAGGATCTAGGGTCTACGGTTCAGAATCTAGGATTAATGGACTACCATCTGAACATAGCGTCTAGGGTTAAAGGATTATAGATAAGCGTCTAGGGTTTAGTATCGAGGATTAAGGGTCCAGCGTCTAGGGTTAAGGCTTTATAGTTTAGCATCTAGTCTTAAGGTCTAGGGTTTAGAGCTTTGTGTCTAGGATTAATGGTCTATGGTATAGAGTGCAGTGTCTGGGGTCAAGCATATACGGCCTGCTTTTAAGGATCTAGGGTCTATGGTTCAGTATCTAGGATTAAAGGACTACCGTTCGGACTTAGCGTCTAGGCTTAAAGGATTATAGATAAGCGTCTAGGGTCTAGGGTTTAGTATCTAGGATTAAGGGTCCAGCGTCTACGGTTAAGGATTTATAGTTTAGCATCTAGTCTTATGGTCTAGGCTTTAGAGCTTTGCGTCTAGGCTTAACCATCTATGGTATAGATGGTAGCATCTGGGGGTTAAGCATATACGGTCTACATTTAAGGATCTAGGGTCTCTGGTTTAGTATCTAGGATAAATGGACTACCGTCTGGATTTAGCATCTAGGGTTAAAGGATTATAGATAAGCATCTAGGGTCTAGTATCTAGGATTAAGGCTCCAGCGTCTAGGGTTAAGGCTTTATAATTTAGAATCTAGTCTTTAGGGTTTAGAGCTTTGCATCTAGGATTAACGGTCTATGGTATAGAGTGTAGCGTCTGGGGTTAAGCATATACGGTCTACATTTAAGGATCTAGGGTCTATGGTTTAGTATCTAGGATTAATGGACTACCGTCTGGACTTAGCGTCTAGGGTTAAAGGATTAAAGATAAGCGTCTAGGGTCTGGGGTTTAGTATCTAGGATTAAGGGACTACCGTCTGGACTTAGTGTCTAGGCTTAAAGGATTATGGATAAACGTCTAGGGTCTAGGGTTTAGTATCTAGGATTAAGGCTCCAGCGTCTAGGGTTCAGGCTTTATAGTTTAGGATATCGTCTTAAGGTCTAGGGTTTAGAGCTTTGCGTCTAGGATTAACGGTCTATGGTACAGTGTGTAGCGTCTGAAGTTAATCATATATGCTTTACGTTTAAGGATCTAGGGTCTAAGGTTTAGTATCTAGGATTAATGGACTACCGTCTGGACTTAGCGTCTATGGCTAAAGGATTATAGATAAGAGTATAGGGTTTAGTATCTAGGATTAAGGGTCCAGTGTCTAGGGTTAAGGCTTTATAGTTTAGCATCTAGTCTTTATGTCTAGGGTTTAGAGCTTTGCGTCTAGGATTAATGGTCTATGGTATAGAGTGTAGCGTCTGGGGTTAAGCATATACGGTCTGCTTTTAAGGATCTAGGGTCTATGGCTCAGTATCTAGGATTAATGGACTACCGTCTGGACTTAGCGTCTAGGGTTAAAGGATTATAGATAAGCGTCTAGGGACTAGGGTTTAGTATCTAGGATTAAGGGTCCAGTGTCTAGGGTTAAGGCTTTATAGTTTAGCATCTAGTCTTTATGTCTAGGGTTTAGAGCTTTGCGTCTAGGATTAACGGTCTGTGGTATAGTGTGTAGCTACTGGGGTTGAGCATATACGGTCTACGTTTAAAGATTTAGGGTCTATGGTTTAGTATCTAGGATTAATGGACTACCGTCTGAACTTCGCATCAAGGGTTAAAGGATTACAGATAAGCGTCTAGGTTCTGGTATCTAGGATTAAGAGTGAAGCGTCTATGGTTAAGGCTTTATAGTTTATCATCTAGTCTTAAGGTCTAGGGTTTAGAGCTTTGTGTCTAGGATTAACGGTCTATGGTATAGAGTGTAGCATCTGCGGTTAAGCATCTACGGTCTCCGTTTAAGGATCTAGGGTCTACGGTGTAGGATCTAGGATTAATGGACTACTGTCTGGATTTAGCATGTAGGCTTAAACGGATTACAGATAAGCGTCTAGGGTCTAGGATCTAGTATATACGATTAAGGTTCCAGCGTCTAGGGTTGAGGCTTTATAGTTTAGCATCTAGTCTTATGGTCTAGGGTTTAGAAATTTGCATCTAGGCTTAACCGTCTATGGTATAGTCTGTAGCATCTGGGGGTTAAGCATATACGGTCTACATTTAAGGATCTAGGGTCTCTGGTTTAGTATCTAGGATTAATGGACTACCGTCTGGACATAGAGTCTATGCTTAAAGGATTATACATAAGTGTCTAGGGTCTAGTGTAAAGGATTAAGGGTCCAACGTCTAGGGTTAAGGCTTTATAGATCAGCATCTAGTCTTAAGGTCTAGGGTTTAGAGCTTTGTGTCTAGGAGTAACCGTCTATGGTATAGAGTGTAGCGTCTGGGGTTAAGTATATACGGTCTACGTTTCTGGATCTAGGGTCTATGGTGTAGGATCTAGGGTTAATGGACTACCGTCTGGACTTAGCGTCTAGGGTTAAAGGATTATGGATAAACGTCTAGGTTCTAGGGTTTAGTATCTAGGATTAAGGGTCCAACGTCTAGCGTTAAGGCTTTATACTTTAGCATCTAGTCTTAAGGTCTAGGGTTTAGAGCTTTTCATCTAGGATTAAACTCTATGGTATAGTGTGTAGCCTCTGAAGTTAATCATATATGGTCTACGTTTAAGGATCTAGGGTCTAAGGTTTAGTATCTAGGTTTAAAGGGCTACCGCCTGGACTTAGCGTCTAGGGTTAAAGGATTAAAGATAAGCGTCTGGTTTTTAGTATCTAGGATTAAGGCTCCAGCATCTAGGGTTAAGGCTTATATTTTAGCATACAGTCTTAAGGTCTAGGGTTTAGAGCTTTGCGTCTAGGATTAAAGGTCTATGGTATAGCATGTAGCGTCTGGGGTTAAGCATAGACGGTCCACGTTTAAGCATTTAGGATCTACGGTGTAGGATCTAGGATTAAAAGTGGCCATCTCGGCAGCTCCGTCAGAGCACGCGGCAGCGCAGAGCGGAGAGCGGCAGCGGCACCGGTGATAGCTGCTCCTTTAATTACTGAGGATTAGAGAAGGGGCCGGGCTTCCCGGAGACGGCGAAGCCGGAGCAGAGCGAGGAGACCCGAGTCTGAGCCGAAATCCTGAGAGGAACAGGAAGGCTGACGTGGCAGGGGGTGTGGCTGAGAACGGCGGCAAGGCTTAAAAGCGGCCATCTCGGCAGCTCCCTCAGAGCACGCGGCAGGGCAGAGCGGAGAGCGGCGGTAGCCATCACAGGAATTGCGCGAGGGTGGGGAGCGCGAGCTCAAGCGGAGAGCGAGGGCAGGCAGGAAACAGTGAACACCGGTAAATTTCTCTAGCATGGTGACAACACGCCCTAAAACCATATTGAAAAAGGATATGGGAACTCAGACGGAGGTTCTGAGCAGGCACGCAGCTGTGCAGGTCTCTGGCTGCAGCGAGTGCCTGAGCCTGGCACTGGTAGTAGAGGGAGCCAGTGGCACCGCGTGTGTGCGGTGTGAGCAAATCAATGATCTCCTTAGGCAGGTGGTTAGACTGACAGAGGAGGTTGAAAGACTTAGAATCATCAGAGAATGTGAGAGCGAAATAGATTGATGGAACCAAACACTGAAGCAAGGGCAGAAGGAAGAGGTGCTAGAAGAAGTGACGGATCCCCTCCCCTCCTGTCCTCAGACAGAAGGAGAGAACGTTAGGGAACATGGAGGAATGGAGGGAGGTCCGTCCTCGGAGAGGCAAGAAAAAACCCTCCCAACTCCCTCCACCCTCCGAATTGCCCCTGAAGAATAGGTATGAGGCCTTGGAACTTCAGGGACAGGAAAATGAAGCTGGAGTGACAGATTTGTCTAGTGAACCGCCTAGGACTTGTCGCTCAGCTCCACGACTTAGGACTTCTTCAACTAAGAAGGAAAGGAGGGTAATTGTGGTGGGAGACTCCCTTCTGAGGGGAACAGAAGGGCCCATCTGTCGAGCAGACCCATCCCACAGGGAGGTCTGCTGCCTCCCTGGGGCTCGCATTAGAGATGTTAAAAGGAAACTCTCTAGTATGGTGAATCCATCTGATTACTACCCACTGCTGATTTTTCAGGTTGGTAGTGACGAAATTATTACAAGAAATGTAAGGGCAATGAAGAGAGACTTCAGGGCCCTGGGACGGCTAGTTAGGGGGTCTGGAGCACAAGTCGTGTTTGCCTCCATACCTCCTGTAAGAATGGGTGGAGAGATAAAGAGGAAGAGTTTACTTATCAATGAATGGCTACGAGACTGGTGCCAAAGGCAGGGCTTTGGTTTTTTTGACCACGGGCTGCTCTACGAGACACCCGGCCTGATGGTGGCAGGTGGGATGCACCTGTCCCAGAGGGGGAAAAGGCTTTTGGGGCAGGACTTAGCAGGGCTCATTGAGAGAGCTTTAAACTAGATGTGAAGGGGGAAGGGGAGAAAACTGGGTCTGTTAGGGACGAGCCCAAGAGAAACATACCAGGGCCTGAAGGGGGGTGGTCTAAGGAGGATTTGGTCCCACCAGTGTGCTCTACTTGCTTCCTGAAATGCCTGTACACCAATGCACGCAGCATGGGGAATAAACAGGAAGAGTTAGAGATCTGTGTGCGGTCTAAGGGTTATGATCTGGTAGCAATAACAGAGACATGGTGGGACAGCTCACACGACTGGAATGTGGCCATGGATGGCTATGTGCTTTTTAGGAAAGATCGGTCGGTGAAGCGAGGTGGTAGAGTTGCTCTTTATGTGAGAGAGCAGCTAGAATGTATCGAGTTTTGTGCAGGGGCTGATGAGGGGCAAGTTGAAAGTCTGTGGGTAAGAATTAAAGGGCAGGGTGGTATGGGTGATACAGTTGTGGGGGTCTACTACAGACCTCCTGATCAAGATGAGGAAGTTGATGAGGCTTTCTACAGGCAGCTGAAAGCAGCCTCACAATTACAGTCCTTGGTCCTCATGGGAGATTTTAACTACCCCGATATCTGCTGGAAGACTTACACAGCCAGCCTTTCATGGTCTAGGAGGTTCCTCCAGTGCATTGATGACAACTTCTTAATGCAAATGGTGGACAAGCCGACTAGAAGACGAGCGCTGCTGGATCTTGTGCTCACCAACAAGGAGGGCCTTGTTGAAGCAGTGGTGGTCAATGGCAGCCTTGGCTGCAGTGACCACGAGATGGTGGAGTTCAGGATTCTGTGTGGGAGGAACAGAATACCCAGCAGGACCAGAACCATGGACTTCCACAGAGCAAACTTTGGCCTCCTCAATCAATTGTTAAGGGAAGTCCCATGGGACAGAGTGCTAGAAGGTAAAGGGGCTCAAGATAGCTGGACAACATTCAAGGACCACTTCTTGCAAGCACAGGATCAGTGTCCCCCAATGGGTAGAAAATCTAGTAAGGGAGCTAGGAGACCAGCGTGGTTAAAAAAGGAACTGCTGGGCAAACTCAAATGGAAAAGGAAAATCTATAGATCATGGAAGGAGGGGCTGGTTACTTGGGAGGAATATAGGACTGTTGTCAGAGAATGTAGGGAGGCAACTAGGAAAGCTAAGGCCTCCTTGGAACTTAACCTTGCAAGTCGGGTTAAGGACAATAGAAAGGGCTTTTTCAAATACATAGCCAACAAAACTAATACCAGAGGCAATATAGGCCCACTGCTGAATGAGGTGGGTGCCCTGGTGACAGAGGATTTAAAGAAGGCAGAGGTGCTGAATGCCTTCTTTGCCTCTGTCTTTACTCCTGCAGGCTTTCCCCATGAGCCCCAGTTTCATATAGCCTCAGTAGAAGTCAAGATAAAGGAGGAGTTTGCCCAGGTAGATGAGGATTGGGTTAGGGATCAGTTGCGTAATCTGGACATCCATACATCGATGGGTCCGGATGAAATGCATCCAAGGGTGCTGAGGGAGCTGGCGGAGGTCATTGCCAGTCCACTCTCCATCATCTTCGGTAAGTCTTGGGTAACAGGAGAGGTGCCTGAGGACTGGAGGATAGCAAATGTCACTCCAGTCTACAAGAAGGGCAAGAAGGAGGACCCGCGTAACTATAGACCGGTCAGCCTCACCTCCATCCCTGGAAAGGTGATGGAACAACTTGTCCTTGGCACTATCTCTAGACATATCAAGGAGATGGGGGTCATCAAGAGCAGTCAACATGGTTTTACCAAGGGTAAGTCATGTTTGACTAACCTCATAGCCTTCGATGAGGAAATTACTAGGTGGAAAGATGATGGTAGAGCGGTGGATGTGGTCTATCTTGATTTCAGTAAAGCATTTGACACCGTCTCCCACAGCATCCTTGTAGATAAGTTGATCAAGTATGGGTTTGATGATCAGGCAGTGAGGTGGATCAAGAACTGGTTGAAAGGAAGAAGTCAGAGAGTTGTAGTCAATGGGGCAAAATCTAGTTGGAGGCCTGTGACTAGTGGAGTCCCTCAGGGGTCGGTACTGGGACCGGTGTTGTTCAACATCTTCATCGACGACCTGGATGAGGGTACAGAATGTACCCTCAGCAAGTTTGCTGATGACACCAAGCTGGGAGGAGTGGCTGACACACCAGAAGGCTGTGCTGCCATTCAGAGAGACTTAGACAGGCTGGAGACTTGGGCGGGGAAAAACCTGATGAAGTTTAACAAGGGCAAGTGTAGAGTTTTGCATTTGGGGAAGAAAAATGTCATGCACCAGTACAGGTTGGGGGCTGACCTGCTGGAGAGCAGTGTAGGTGAAAGGGATCTGGGGGTCCTGGTAGACAGGAGGATGACCATGAGCCAGCAATGTGCCCTTGTGGCTAAGAAGGCCAATGGCATCCTGGGGTGTATTAGAAAGGGTGTGGTTAGTAGGTCAAGAGAGGTTCTCCTCCCCCTCTATTCTGCATTGGTGAGGCCGCATCTGGAGTATTGTGTCCAGTTCTGGGCCCCTCAGTTCAAGAAGGACAGGGAACTGCTTGAAAGAGTCCAGCGCAGAGCCACAAAGATGATTAAGGGAGTGGAACATCTCCCTTATGAGGAAAGGCTGAGGGAGCTGGGTCTCTTTAGTTTGGAGAAAAGGAGACTGAGGGGTGACCTCATCAATGTTTACAAATACGTAAAGGGTGAGTGTCAAGAAGACGGAGTTAAGCTTTTTTCAGTGATGACCAGTGATAGGACAAGGAGTAATGGATACAAATTGGAGCATAGCAGGTTTAAGGAGAATATCAGAAAAAATTTTTTTACTGTGAGAGTGACAGAGCACTGGAACAGGCAGCCCAGAGAGGTTGTGGAGACTCCATCTCTGGAGACATTCAAAACCCGCCTGGACGCCTTCCTGTGTGATGCTCTCTAGGTGACCCTGCCCTGGCGGGGGGGTTGGACTAGATGATTTTTCGAGGTCCCTTCCAACCCCTATGATTCTATGATTCTATGATCAAGCTCTACGGTTTAGTATCTAGGATTAATGGACTACAGTCTGGATTTAGGGTCTAGGGTTAAAGGATTATAGATAAGCGTCTAGTGTCTAGTATCTAGGATTAAGGGTCCAGCGTCTAGGGTTAAGACTTTATAGTTTAGCATCTGGTCTTAAGGTCTAGGGTTTAGAGATTTGCATTTAGGTATAACGGTCCATGGTATAGAGTGTAGCATCTGGGGTTAAGCATATACGGTCTACGTTTAAGGATCTAGGGTCTACGGTTTAGTATCTAGGATTAATGGACTACCGTCTGGACTTAGCATCTAGGCTTAAAGGATTATAGATAAGCATCTAGGGTCTAGGATTTAGTATGTAGGATTAAGGCTCCAGCGTCTAGGCTTAAGGCTTAGAGTTTAGCATCGAGTCTGTAGGTTGTAGAGATTTGCGTCTAGGATTAACGGTGTATGGTATAGAGTGTAGAGTCTGGGGTTAATCATATAAGGTTTACATTTAAGGATCTAGGGTCTACTGTGTAGGATCTAGGATTAATGGACTACCATCTGGACTTAGCGTCTAGGCTTAAAGGATTATAGATAAGCCTCTAGGGTCTAGGATTAAGGATCCAGCATCTAGGGTTAAGGCTTTATAGTTTAGCATCTAGTCTTAAGGTCTAGGTTTTAGAGCTTTGCGTCTAGGATTAACGGTCTATGGTATAGAGTGTAGAGTCTGGGGTTAATCATATAAGGTTTACATTTATGGATCTAGGGTCTACTGTGTAGGATCTAGGATTAATGGACTACCATCTGGACTTAGCGTCTAGGCTTAAAGGATTATAGATAAGCATCTAGGGTCTAGGGTCTAGTATCAAGGATTAAGAGTCCAGCGTCTAGGGTTAAGGCTTTACAGTTTAGCATCAAGTCTTATGGTCTAGGGTTTAGAGCTTTGCATATAGGATTAACGGTCTATGGTATAGAGTGTATCATCTGGGGTCAAGCATATACGGTCTACGTTTAAGGATCTAGGGTGTATGGTTTAGTATCTAGGATTAATGGACTACCATCTGGACTTAGCGTCTAGGGTTAAAGGATTATAGATAAGCGTCTAGGGTCTAGGGTTTAGTATCTAGGATTAATGGACTACCGTCTGGACTTAGTGTCTAGGGTTAAAGGATTATGGATAAACGTCTAGGGTCTAGGGTTTAGTATCTAGGATTAAGGCTCCAGCGTCTAGGGTTCAGGCTTTATAGTTTAGGATATCGTCTTAAGGTCTAGGGTTTAGAGCTTTGCGTCTAGGATTAACGGTCTATGGTACAGTGTGTAGCGTCTGAAGTTAATCATATATGCTTTACGTTTAAGGATCTAGGGTCTAAGGTTTAGTATCTAGGATTAATGGACTACCGTCTGGACTTAGCGTCTATGGCTAAAGGATTATAGATAAGAGTATAGGGTTTAGTATCTAGGATTAAGGGTCCAGCGTCTAGGGTTAAGGCTTTATACTTTAGCATCTAGTCTTTAGGATGTAGAGCTTTGCGTCTAGGATTAACGGTCTATGGTATAGTGTGTAGCTACTGGGGTTGAGCATATACGGTCTACGTTTAAAGATCTAGGGTCTATGGTTTAGTATCTAGGATTAATGGACTACCGTCTGGACTTAGCGTCTATGGCTAAAGGATTACAGATAAGCGTCTAGGTTCTGGTATCTAGGATTAAGAGTGAAGCGTCTATGGTTAAGGCTTTATAGTTTATCATCTAGTCTTAAGGTCTAGGGTTTAGAGCTTTGTGTCTAGGATTAACGGTCTATGGTATAGAGTGTAGCATCTGCGGTTAAGCATCTACGGTCTCCGTTTAAGGATCTAGGGTCTACGGTGTAGGATCTAGGATTAATGGACTACTGTCTGGATTTAGCATGTAGGCTTAAATGGATTACAGATAAGCGTCTAGGGTCTAGGATCTAGTATATACGATTAAGGTTCCAGCGTCTAGGGTTGAGGCTTTATAGTTTAGCATCTAGTCTTATGGTCTAGGGTTTAGAAATTTGCATCTAGGCTTAACCGTCTATGGTATAGTCTGTAGCATCTGGGGGTTAAGCATATACGGTCTACATTTAAGGATCTAGGGTCTCTGGTTTAGTATCTAGGATTAATGGACTACCGTCTGGACATAGAGTCTATGCTTAAAGGATTATACATAAGCGTCTAGGGTCTAGTATAAAGGATTAAGGGTCCAAAGTCTAGGGTTAAGGCTTTATAGTTCAGCATCTAGTCTTAAGGTCTAGGGTTTAGAGCTTTGCGTCTAGGATTAACCGTCTATGGTATAGTGTGTAGCGACTGTGGTAGAGCATATACGGTCTGCGTTTAAGGATCTAGGGTCTAAGGTTTAGTATCTAGGATTAATGGACTACCGACTGGACTTCGCATCAACGGTTAAAGGATTACAGATAAGCGTCTAGGGTCTAGTATCTAGGATTAAGGCTCCAGCTTCTAGGGTTAAGGCTTATAGTTTAGCATCTAGTCTTAAGGTCTAGGGTTTAGAGCTTTGCGTCTAGGATTTACCATCTATGGTATAGATGGTAGCATTTGGGGTCAAGCATGTACGGTCTACATTTAAGAATCTAGGGTCTACGGAGTAGGATCTAGGATTAATGGACTACCGTCTGGACTTAGCGTCTATGGCTAAAGGATTATAGATAAGAGTATAGGGTTTAGTATCTAGGATTAAGGGTCCAGCGTCTAGGGTTAAGGCTTTATAGTTTAGCATCTAGTCTTTAGGATGTAGAGCTTTGCGTCTAGGATTAACGGTCTATGGTATAGTGTGTAGCTACTGGGGTTGAGCATATACGGTCTACGTTTAAAGATCTAGGGTCTATGGTTTAGTATCTAGGATTAATGGACTACCGTCTGAACTTCGCATCAAGGGTTAAAGGATTACAGATAAGCGTCTAGGTTCTGGTATCTAGGATTAAGAGTGAAGCGTCTATGGTTAAGGCTTTATAGTTTATCATCTAGTCTTAAGGTCTAGGGTTTAGAGCTTTGAGTCTAGGATTAACGGTCTATGGTATAGAGTGTAGCATCTGGGGTTAATCATAAACAGTCTACGTTTAAGGATCTGGAATCAATGGTTTAGTATCTAGGATTAATGGACTACCATCTGGACTTCGCATCTAGGCTTAAATGATTATAGATAAGCGTCTAGGGTCTAGGGTTTAGTATCTAGGATTAAGGCTCCAGCGTCTAGGGTTAAGGCTTTATAGTTTAGCATCTAGTCTTTAGGTCTAGGGTTTAGAGCTTTGCGTCTAGGATTAACGGTCTATGGTATAGAGTGTAGCGTCTGGGGTTAAGCATCTACGGTCTACTTTTAAGGAACTAGGGTATACGGTTTAGTATCTAGCATTAAAGGACTACCATCTGGACTTAGCGTCTAGACTTAAAGGATTATAGATAAGCGTCTAGGGTCTAGGGTTTAGTGTCTAGGATTAAGGCTCCAGCGTCTAGGGTTAAGGCTTTATAGTGTAGCACCTAGTCTTAAGGTCTAGGGTTTAGAGCTTTGCGTCTAGGATTAACGGTCTATGGTATAGAGTGTAGCGTCTGGGGTTAAGCATCTACGGTCTACGTTTAAAGATCTAGGGTCTACGGTTTAGTATCTAGGATTAATGAAATACCGTCTGGACTTCCCGTCCAGGCTTAAAGGATTATAGATAACCGTCTAGCGTCTAGGGTTTAGTATCTAGGATTTAGGCTCCAGCGTCTAGGGTTAAGGCTTTATAGTTTAGCACCTAGTCTTAAGGTCTAGGGTTTAGAGCTTTGAGTCTAGGATTAACGGTTTATGGTATAGAGTGTAGTGTTTGGGGTCAAGCATATACGGTCTACGTTTAAGGATCTAGGGTCTACCGCTTAGTATCTAGGATTAATAGACTACCGTCTGGACTTAATGTCTAGGGTTAAAGGATTATAGATAAGCCTCTAGGGTCTAGGATTAAGGCTCAAGCGTCAAGGTTTAAGGCTATATAGTTTAGCATCTAGTCATAACGTCTAGGGTTTAGAGCTTTGTGTCTAGGATTAACGGTCTATGGTATAGAGTGTAGCGTCTGGGGTCAAGCATATAAGGTCTACGTAAGGATCCGGGGTCTACGGTTTAGGATCTAGGATTAATGGACTACTGTCTGGACTTGGCTTCTAGGCTTAAAGGATTATAGATAAGCCTCTGGGCTGTAGGGTTTAGTATCTAGGATTAAGGCTCCAGCGTCTAGGGTTAAGGCTTTATAGTTTAGCATCTAGTCTTAAGGTCTAGGGTTTAGAGCTTTGCGTCTAGGATTAACGTCTATGGTATAGAGTGTAGCGTCTGGGGTTAAGCATATACGGTCTACGTTTAAGGATCTAGGGTCTACGGTGTAGGATCTAGGATTAATGGACTACCGTCTGGACTTAGCGTCTAGGCTTAAAGGATTATAGATAAGCGTCTAGGGTCTAGGGTTTAGTATCTAGGATTAAGGCTCCAGCGTCTAGGGTTAAGGCTTATAGTTTAGCATCTAGTCTTTAGGTCTAGGGTTTAGAGCTTTGCGTCTAGGATTAACGGTCTATGGTATAGAGTGTAGCGTCTGGGGTTAAGCATATACGGTCTACGTTTAAGGATCTAGGGTCTACGGTTTAGTATCTAGGATTAATGGACTACCGTCTGGACTTAGCATCTAGGCTTAAAGGATTATATATAAGAGTCTAGGGTTTAGTATCTAGGATTAAGGCTCCAGCGTCTAGGGTTAAGGATTTATAGTTTAGCACCTAGTCTTAAGGTCTAGGGTTTAGAGCTTTGCGTCTAGGATTAACGGTCTATGGTATAGCATGTAGGGTCTGGGGTTAAGCATCTACGGTAACCGTTTAAGGATTTAGGATCTACGGTGTAGGATCTAGGATTAATGGACTACCGTCTGGAGTTAGCGTCTAGGGTTGAAGGATTATAGATAAGCCTCTAGGGTCTAGGGTCTAGGACTGAGGGTCCAGCATCTAGGGTTAAGGCTTTACAGTTTACCATCTAGTCTTCTGGTCTAGGGTTTAGAGTTTTGCGTCTAGGATTAACGGTCTATGGTACAGAGTGCAGTGTCTGGGGTTAAGCATATACGGTCTACGTTTAAGGATCTAGGGTCTCTGGTTTAGTATCTAGGATTAATGGACTACCATCTGGACTTAGCATCTAGGCTTAAAGGATTATAGATAACTGTCTAGGGTTTAGTATGTAGGATTAAGGCTCCAGCGTCTAGGGTTAAGGCTTATAGTTTAGCATCTAGTCTTTAGGTCTAGGGTTTAGAGCTTTGCGTCTAGGATTAACGGTCTATGGTATAGAGTGTAGCGTCTGGGGTTAAGCATATACGGTCTACGTTTAAGGATCTAGGGTCTACGGTTCAGTATCTAGGATTAATGGACTACCGTCTGGACTTAGCGTCTAGGGTTAAAGGCTTATAGATAAGCGTCTAGAGTTTAGTATCTAGGATTAAGGCTCCACCGTCTAGGGTTAAAGCTTTTAGTTTAGCATCTAGTCTTAAGGTCTAGGTTTAAGAGCTTTGCGTCTAGGATTAACGGTCTATGGTATAGAGTGTAGCGTCTGGGGTCAAGCATCTACGGTCTACGTCTAAAATCTAGGGTCTACGGTGTAGGATCTAGGATTAATGGACTACCATCTGAACTTAGCGTCTAGGGTTAAAGTATTATAGATAAGCATCTAGGGTTTAGTATCTAGGATTAAGGCTCCAGCCTCTAGGGTTAAGGCTGTATAGTTTAGCATCTAGTCTTAAGGTCTAGGGTTTAGAGCTTTGCGTCTAGGATTAACGGTCTATGGTATAGAGTGTAGCGTCTGGGGTTAAGCATATACGGTCTACGTTTAAGCATCTAGGGTCTATGGTGTAGGATCTAGGATTAATGGACTACCGTCTGGACTTAGCGTCTAGGGTTAAAGGATTATAGATAAGCTTTTGGGTCTAGGGTTTAGTATCTAGGATTAAGGCTCCAGCATCTAGGGTTAAGGCTTTATAGTTTAGCATCTAGTCTTAAGGTCTAGGGTTTAGAGCTTTGCGTCTAGGATTAACGGTCTATGGTATAGAGTGTAGCGTCTGGGGTTAAGCATATACTATCTACATTTAAGGATCTAGGGTCTCTGGTTTAGTATCTAGGATTAATGGACTACCACCTGGACTTAGCGTCTAGGGTTAAAGGATTATAGATAAGCGTGTAGGGTTTAGTATCTAGGATTAAGGGTCCAGCGTCTAGGGATACGGCTTTATAGTTTAGCATCTAGTCTTAAGGTCTAGGGTTTAGAGCTTTACGTCTAGGGTTAACCGTCTATGGTATAGAGTGTAGCCTCTGGTGTTAAGCATATACGGTCTACGTTTAAGGATGTAGGGTCTATGATTTACTATCTAGGATTAATGGACTATCGTCTGGACTTCACATCTAGGATTAAAGGATTACAGATAAGCGTCTAGGGTCTAGTATCTAGGATTAAGGCTGCAGCTTCTAGGGTTAAGGATTTATAGTTTAGCATCTAGTCTTAAGGTCTAGGGTTTAGAGCTTTGCGTCTAGGATTAACGGTCTATGGTATAGAGTGTAGCGTCTGGGGTCAAGCATATAAGGTCTACGTTTCTGGATCTAGGGTCTATCGTGTAGGATCTAGGATTGATGGACTACCGTCTGGATTTAGCATCTAGGGTTAAAGGATTATAGATAAGCGTCTAGGGTTTAGTATGTAGGATTAAGGCTCCAGCGTCTAGGGTTAAGGCTTATAGTTTAGCATCTAGTTTTAAGGTCTAGGGTTTAGAGCTTTGCGTGTAGGATGAACGGTCTATGGTAGAGAGTGTAGCGTCTGGGGTCAAGCATATAAGGTCTACGTTTAAGGATCTAGGGTCTCTGGTTTAGTATATAGGATGAATGGACTACCGTCTGGACTTCGCATCTAGGGTTAAAGGATTATAGACAAGCGTCTAGGGTTTATTATCTAGGATTAAGGGTCCAGCGTCTAGGGTTAAGGCTTTATAGTTTAGCATCTAGTCTTAAGGTGTAGGGTTTAGAGCTTTGCCTCTAGGCTTAACCGTCTACGGTATAGAGTGTAGCGTCTTGGGTCAAGCATATAGGGTCTACGTTTCTGGGTCGAGGGTCTATGGTGTAGGATCTAGGATTAATGGACTATCATCTGCACTTAGCGTCCAGGCTTAAAAGATTACAGATAATAGTCTAGGGTCTAGGGTCTAGTATCTAGGATTAAGGCTCCACCGTCTAGGGTTAAGTCTTTATAGTTTAGCATCTATTCTTAAGGTCTAGGGTTTAGAGTTTTGCGTCTAGGTTTAACGGTCTATGGTACAGAGTGCAGTGTCTGGGGTTAAGCATATACGGTCTATGTTTAAGGATCTAGGGTCTATGGTTCAGTAAGCAGGATTAATGGACTACCGTCTGGTCTAAGCATCTAGGGTTAAAAGATTATAGATAAGCGTCTAAGATTTAGTATCTAAGATTAAGGGTCCAGCGTCTAGGGTTAAGGCTTCATAGTTTAGCATCTAGTCTTAAGGTTTAGGGTTTAGAGCTTTGCGTCTAGGCTTAACCGTCTACGGTATAGAGTGTAGCGTCTGGGGTTAAGCATATACGGTATACGTTTAAGGATCTAGGGTCTATGATTTAGTATCTAGGATTAATGGACTATCATCTGGACATAGCTTCTAGGGTTAAAGGATTACAGATAAGCGTCTAGGGTCTAGGGTTTAGTATCTAGGATTAAGGGTCCAGCGTCTAGGGTTAAGGCTTTATAGTTTAGCATCTAGTCTTAAGGTCTAGGGTTTAGAGCTTTGCGTCTAGGATTAACCGTCTATGGTATAGAGTGTAGCATCTGGGGTTAAGCATATACCGTCTACGTTTCAGGATCTTGGGACTATGGTTTAGTATCTAGGATTAATGGACTACAGTCTGGTCTTAGCATCTAGGGTTAAAGGATTATAGATAAGCGTCTAGGATTTAGTATCTATGATTAAGGGTCCAGCACCTAGGGTTAAGGCTTTATAGTTTAGCATCTAGTCTTAATGTCTAGGGTTTAGAGCTTTGCGTCTAGGCTTAACCGTCTACGGTATAGAGTGTAGCGTCTGGGGTTAAGCATATACGGTCTACGTTTAAGGATCTAGGGTCTATGGTTCAGTATCTAGGATTAATGGACTACCGTCTGGACTTCGCATCTAGGGTGAAAGGATTATAGATAAGCGTCTAGGGTCTAGGGTCTAGGATTGAGGGTCCAGCATCTAGGGTTAAGGCTTTACAGTTTACCATCTAGTCTTCTGGTCTAGGGTTTAGAGTTTTGCGTCTAGGTTTAACGGTCTATGGTACAGAGTGCAGTGTCTGGAGTTAAGCATATACGGTCTACGTTTCCGGATCTAGGGTCTCTGGTGTAGTATCTAGGATTAATGGACTACCGTCTGAATTTAGCATCTAGGCTTAAAGGATTATAGATAACCGTCTAGGGTTTTGTATGTAGGATTAAGGCTCCAGCATCTTGGGTTAAGGCTTATAGTTTAGCATCTAGTCTTTAGGTCTAGGGTTTAGAGCTTTGCGTCTAGGATTAACGGTCTGTGGTATAGAGCGTAGCGTCTGGGGTCAAGCATATATGGTCTATGTTTAAGGATCTAGAGTCTATGGTTCAGTATCCAGGATTAATGGACTACCGTCTGGACTAAGCATCTAGGGTTAAAGGATTATAGATAAGCGGCTAGGATTTAGTATCTAGGATTAAAGGTCCAACGTCTAGGGCTAAGGCTTCATAGTTTAGCATCTAGTCTTAAGGTCTAGGGTTTAGAGCTTTGCGTCTAGGCTTAACCGTCAATGGTATAGAGTGTAGCATCTGGGGTTAAGCATATACGGTCTACGTTTCTGGATCTAGGGTCACTGGTTTAGTATATAGGATTAATGGACTACCGTCTGGACTTCGCATCTAGGGTTAAAGGATTATAGACAAGCGTCTAGGGTTTATTATCTACGATTAAGGGTCCAGCGCTGTCGCGG
>NC_067311.1:1288808-1357048 GCF_020740795.1 Apus apus | reverse complement strand
TAATCCTAGATGCAAAGCTCTAAACCCTAAAGACTAGATGTTAAACTATAAGCCTTAACCCTAGACGGTGGAGCCTGAATCCTAGATACTATACCCTAGAGCCTAGACGCTTATCTATAATCCTTTATCCTAGAGGCTAAGTCCAGACGATAGTCCATTAATCCTAGATACAAAACCGTAGACCCTAGATCCTTAAACGTAGACCGTATATGCTTAACCCCAGACGCTACACTCTATACCATAGACCGTTAATCCTAGACGCAAAGCTCTAAACCCTAGACCTTAAGATTAGATGCTAAACTGTAAGCCTTAACCCTAGATGCTGGAGCCTTAATCCTAGATACTAGAACCTAGACCTTATACATTTATCTATAATCCTTTAAGCTAGACGCTAAGTCCAGACAGTAGTCCATTAATTCTAGATCCTACACTATAGACCCTAGATCCTTAAACGTAGACCGTATATGATTAACGCCAGATGCTACACTCCATACCATAGACCGTTAATCCTAGATGCAAAGCCCTAGAGCCTTGACGTTAAGACTAGATGCTAAACTATAAAGCCTTAACCGTAGATGCTGGAGCCTTAATCCTAGATACTAAACCCGAGACCCTAGAAGCTTATCTATAATCCTTTAAGCCTAGACACTAAGTCCAGACGGTAGTCCATTAATCCTAGATCCTACACCATAGACCCTAGATCCTTAAACGTAGACCGTATATGATTAACCCTAGATGCTACACACTATACCATAGACCGTTAATCCTAGACGCAAAGCTCTAAACCCTAGACCTTAAGACTAGATGCTAAACTATAAAGCCTTAATCCTAGACGCTGGACCCTTAATCCTAGATACTAAACCCTAGACCCTAGAGGCTTATCTATAATCCTTAAAGCCTGGACACTAAGTTCAGACGATAGTTCATTAGTCCTAGATCCTACACCGTAGTCCTTAGATCCTTAAAAGTAGACCGTAGATGCTTAACCCCAGACGCTACACTCTATAACATAGACGGTTAATCCTAGACGCAAAGCTCTAAACCCTAGACCTTAAGACTATGTGATAAACTATAAAGCCTTAACCCCAGACGCTGGACCCTTAATCCTAGATGCTAAAGCCTAGACGCTTAACTATAATCCTTTAACTTTAGACGCTAAGTGCAGACCGTAGTCCATTAATCCTAGATACCAAACCGCAGACCCTAGATCCTTAAATGTAGACCGTATATCCTTAAACCCAGACGCTACACTCTATACCATAGACCGTTAATCCAAGACGCAAAGCTCTAAACCCTAGACCTTAAGATCAGATGCTAAACTATAAAGCCTGAACCCTAGACGCTGAAGCCTTAATCCTAGATACTAAACCCTAGACGCTTATCTATAATCCTTTAACCCTAGACGCTAATTCCGGACGGTAGTCCATTAATCCTAGATACGAAACCATAGACCCTAGATCCTTATACGTAGACTGTAGATGATTAACCCCAGATGCTACACTCTATACCATAGACGGTTAATCCTAGACGCAAAGCTCTAAACCCTAGACCTTAAGACTAGATGCTAAACGTATAAGCACTTAACCCTAGAACCTTGGAGCCTTAATCCTAGATACTAGACCTAGACGCTTATCTATAATCCTTTAACCCTAGACGCTACTTCTAGACGGTAGTCCATAAATCCTAGATCCTACACCGTAGACCCTAGATCCCTTAACGTAGACGTATATGCTTAACCCCAGAAGCTACACTCTATACCATAGACGGTTAATCCTAGAACGCAAAGCTCTCCCTAAACCCCTAGACCTTAAGACCTAGATGATTAACTATAAAGCCTTAACCTAGACCCTGGAGCCTTAATCCCTAGATTACCTAGACCCCCTAGACGCTTATCTATAATCCTTTAACCTAGACGCTAACTTCTGACGTAGTCCATTAATCCTAGATACTAACCAGTAGACCCTAGATCCTTAAACGTAGACCGTTATATGCTAACCCTCCAGACGCTACACTCTATACAATGGACCGTTAATCCTAGACGCAAAGCTCTAAACCCTAGACCTTAAGACTAGATGCTAAACTATAAAGCCTTAACCCTAGACGCTGAGCCTTAATCCTAGATACTAAACCCTACAGCCCAGAGGCTTATCTATAATCCTTTAAGCCTAGACGCTAAGTCCAGACGGTAGTCCATTAATCCTAGATCCTACACCGTAGACCCTAGATCCTTAAACGTAGACCGTAGATGCTTAACCTCAGACGCTACACTCTATACCAGAGACCGTTAATCCTAGACGCAAAGCTCTAAACCCTAGACCTTAAGACTAGATGCTAAACTATACAGCCTTAACCCTAGATGCTGGACCCTTAATTCTAGATACTAAACCCTAGACGCTTATCTATAATCCTTTAACCCTAAACAGTAAGTCCAGACGATAGTCCATTAATCCTACATACTAAACCATAGACACTAGATCCTTAAACTGTCCTGGTTTGAGCCAGGATTAAGCCAATTTTTCTTTTCACTTTTTTTTTTTCCTTCAGTAAGCTTTCTTTTAACTAGCAACTGTGTGTTCTGCTAGGCTGATAAGACAGTGGAAGGTTTTTCTAACTACTGAGGTTTCAAGGTTACACTTTCACTCCGCCGGCTCAGACACTATGGGGAGATCTCTGACCCCCCCCCCATGGGAGGCTGAATTAGACAGAGAGCAAAATTGGCCAAAGATATTCCATTCCATATATCTACGTAAGCTCAAAGGAAGGTCAGAGATCATAGAAGACAGCTTCCTTCTTCTTCTCGCCTTCTCTTCCGTCCATGGCCGGCGTCCGGGGAGGACTCTGTTCATCCATCACCGTCGACCCTTAGGCTCGAGCTCTCCTGACCCTCATAACTCTCTGCTTTTCTCCAGCAGCAGCTCCGGGATTTCTCGGGACTCTTCCAAGTTCAGGGGAGTGCTGTGGGAGTTGCTGGGGGTGGGGGGAGGCGAGAGGTTTTTGCCCATATCTGAATATATCTGTATATAATTGTATATATTTTCTGGTATGATTCATTAGTGTTTTAATTAAAGCTGGTTAGTTTAGTTTTCAATCCAGCCAAGTCTCTCTCTTTTTCTCTCTCTCCTTCCCTACCTGGGTGGGGGGGGGAGGGGATCGAGAGCATTGTTGTCGGACCTGAGTCAAACGGTGACAACAATTAATTGGCCCCCAACGTGAGGCTCGATTTTAAGCCCATATTACACATTTTCATCAATTGGGAGTGTCCAAAATTCCATCTCTGATGGGAGGAATCCCTCAGATAGCAATGAGCAATAATTCTGCTGAGTTTCCTGACGGATTGAAAACTGAACAGACACTTACTGCAATGAATCTACTGGATCTTTTTCCAAACCTGCAATTGTACATGTGGTATGTAGCCGAGGGCATTCTGCTCTTTGTAGCTGCTCTTGTGATTCTTTTGTGGTTTATTGACAGAACTGTAGCCATAATCAACCGTATCATTACCAGCCTAGTGATCCTAGGGATGATGATACTGTTCTCTATGGGGGCACTGTATGTGTACAGTTACACTGCAAGTCCTAGTGGTACAACTCCTAAAGTGAATGGAACGGTCCATGTTGGTAACAGCAATAGTTGGTTCAATTTTACCTCTCCATATTCTCTCAAGCTGAATCTCCCAGCTCTTGATGTGAATAGCATGGTTGCAGTGGGGATGTTTTTGCTGAATGTTTATAATATATTGTGGATTCGTAGGGCAACATGCTGTTCTACTCACTGCCACTCCCCCACAGGCAATGCTGCTGCCACTGCTGCTACAAAAACAACTGCTTCTACAAAGATAAAGTCCAATCCCTTGCATATCAAGCTAGTTGACCCTGTGACTAGGAGCAAGGCAAAGACAAAAACAGAGGCTTACAGTGAGGAAGGGAAGGATTCTAAATCAGATGATGGAACAGGTACCTCTCAAGCAGATAAAAGAACAGCAGGTCCTCCTCAATCAGATGACGACGGTGACCTCGCCCAGCCTTTCTCTATGAAAGAACTGCGCCTCATGAGAAAGGATTTCACCCGCATTGATGGTGAGGGAATCCTTCCTTGGCTGCTCCGATGCTTTGATAGTGGTGCTGAGACCTACAATGTGGATGAGAGAGAAGCCAAGCAGTTGGGATCCCTGGCCAGAGATGCTGGTATTGACAGAGCACTTAGTAGTAAGACAGGAACTACTACCCTGTGGGACCGACTTCTTTCAGCTGTGAGAGAGAGATACCCCCACAAGGGTGACATCGGATGGCGCCGAAGCAGAACACCCACGCTCGAGAAAGCCATCACCTACTTGAGAGAGATTGCTGTGCGAGAAGTGATCTATAATAAAGATGGAATCACAGATCCTGATGATGTTGAGTGTGACACGCAAATGTTCCGGAAGTTTGTTCAGGCTGTACCAGCAGCGCATGCCCATATATTCTCCTTCATGGGATGTTTTGAAGGTTACGAAAGACCAACTGTACGTGAGGTAACTTTTAAAGCACGACAGTATGGAGACATCCTCTCTGATTCCCTTTACTTCCACACCTCAGCCATTGAAAAAATGACTGACAGGAAGAATAAGATGCCAAATGGATGGGGAAGTAAACTCCAGATTCTTCCTAGAGACAACTGGTCACGTGTTGCAGCCATTAAGAAGAGACCTCCTGCTACGAGACAGCAGCGAGAGGGACGGGACCCACTGAGACGCCACCTGTGGTCTCTCTTGAAAAATTATTTCAAAGAGGACATGAGAGTCTGGGACAAGAAACCCACTGATGTTCTCCAGTTACGTGTGCAAGAGCTACTAAACAGAACAAAGCCAGGAGATGGTTCTTGCAAGAAGAAGGTTGCACCAGTCAACAACCAGGATGGTTCATCGAGCTCTAGTGCTCAACCCTAGGGATGCCCTGCCTCCAGCCAGGAGGAGGAGAGGGACAACCGAGTTTATTGGACTGTGTGGATTCGGTGGCCTGGCACATTAGAACCACAAAGATATAAAGCTTTGGTGGACACTGGTGCACAGTGCACTCTAATGCCATCGAATCATAAAGGGACAGACTCTGTCACTATCTCTGGAGTGACAGGAGGTTCTCAACAACTGACTGTTGTGGAGGCCGGTGTGAGCCTCACTGGTAAGGAGTGGCAAATGCACCCTATAGTGACTGGCCCAGGTGCTCCGTGCATCCTTGGCATAGACTATCTCAGGAAAGGATACTTCCGTGACCCGAAAGGGTACTGGTGGGCCTTTGGTATAGCGGCTGTAGAGACTGAGGACACTGAACAGCTGCGTACTTTGTCTGGCCTTTCAGATGACCCTTCTGTAGTAGGGTTGCTGAAGGTTGAAGACCAACAGGTGCCAATTGCCACTTCAACAGTGCATAGACGACAGTATCGCACCAACAGAGACTCTGTGATCCGCATTCATAAGCTGATTCGGCAATTGGAAAGCCAAGGTGTGATTAGCAGGACTCATTCACCCTTCAACAGTCCTATCTGGCCAGTGCGAAAGCCTGATGGCGAGTGGAGGCTGACAGTGGACTATCGTGGTCTGAATGAGGTGACACCACCACTTAGTGCTGCTGTACCGGACATGCTAGAGCTTCAGTATGAGTTGGAGTCAAAAGCAGCTAGGTGGTATGCCACTATTGACATTGCTCATGCATTCTTCTCTATTCCCATAGCACCAGAGTGCAGGCCACAGTTTGCTTTCACCTGGAGGGGAGTCCAGTACACCTGGAATCGACTGCCCCAGGGGTGGAAACACAGCTCAACCATTTGCCATGGACTGATCCATGCTGCACTGGAGAAGGGTGGAGCTCCAGAACACCTGCAGTACATTGATGACATCATTGTGTGGGGTGACACATCAGAAGAAGTTTTTGAGAAAGGTAAAAAGATCATACAAAATTCTTCTGGATGCTGGTTTTGCTGTAAAAAGAAGCAAGGTCAAGGGACCTTCGCGAGAGATCCAGTTCCTGGGAATCAAGTGGCAAGATGGTCGTCGCCAGATCCCAATGGATGTGATTAACAAAGTAACAGCTATGGCCCCACCATCAACTAAAAAGGACACTCAAACCTTTTTAGGGACTGTTGGTTTCTGGAGAATGCATATTCCATGTTACAGTGAAATTGTGAAACCTCTCTATGAGGTGACCAGAAAGAAGAATGATTTCAAGAGGGGTCCTGACCAACAGAAAGCTTTTGAGCAGATTTAAAAGGAGATTGTGCAGGCAATGGCCCTTGGACCGGTTCGAACAGGGCCAGACATCAAGAACGTGCTCTACACTGCAGCCGGACACAATGGTCCCAACTGGAGCCTCTGGCAGAAAGCACCAGGGGAAACTCGAGGTTGACCCCTGGGATTCTGGAGCCGGAGCTACAGAGGTTCCGAGGCCAACTACACAACAACTGAGAAGGAGATACTTGCAGCATATGAAGGAGTTAGAGCCGCTTCAGAAGTGATTGGCACTGAAGCACAGCTCTTTCTGGCGCCCAGGCTACCGGTGCTGAGATTCATGTTCCAGAATAACCTTTCTCCTGTCCATCATGCCACCGATGTGACTTGGAGTAAATGGACTGCTTTGATCACCCAAAGAGCCTGAATAGGGAAACCTAATCGTCCAGGTATTGTGGAAGCAATTACAAACTGGCCAGAAGGCACCCACTTTGGAATGCCACCACAAGAAGTGGTGAGACGAGCTCAAGAAGCTCCACCTTATGATCATCTACCAGAGACTGAGAAACAATTTGCTCTTTTCACCGATGGCTCCTGTCGTCTTGTAGGGAACCACCGGAAGTGGAAAGCTGCCGTGTGGAGTCCTACACGACTGGTTGCACAAGCAGCTGAAGGAGAAGGTGAATCAAGTCAGTTTGCAGAGGTAAAAGCCATCCAGCTGGCTTTGGACATTGCTGAGCGAGAGGGGTGGCCGAGACTCTACCTCTACACTGACTCGTGGATGGCAGCAAATGCCTTGTGGGGTTGGCTAAAACAGTGGCAGCGGAATAACTGGCAGCGAAAGGGTAAACCTATTTGGGTTGTTGACCTGTGGAAAGACATTGCAGCTCGGATAGAGAAACTGGAGGTAAAAGTGCGTCATGTGGATGCACACGTGCCTCTGAGTCGAGCCACTGAGGAACATCGACACAACCAACGGGCAGATGAGGCTGCTCAAGTGTTCCAAGTAGACTTAGACTGGGAACACAAGGGTGAGCTTTTTCTGGCTCGGTGGGCCCATGATGCTTCAGGTCATCAGGGCAGAGATGCAACATACAAATGGGCTCGTGACCGAGGGGTGGACTTAACCATGGACACTATTGCACAGGTGATCCATGACTGTGAGACATGTGCTGCAATTAAGCAGGCAAAACGGTTGAAACCTTTGTGGTATGAGGGGAGGTGGTCAAAGTACAGATTTGGAGAGGCCTGGCAAATTGACTACATCACACTTCCTCAGAGCCGCCAGGGTAAGCGCTATGTGCTTACAATGGTGGAAACAAGTACAGGATGGTTGGAGACATATCCTGTGCCTCATGCCACAGCCAGGAATACTATTCTGGGTCTTGAGAAGCAAATTTTGTGGAGACATGGTACTCCAGAGAGAATTGAGTCAGACAATGGGACTCATTTCAAAAACAGTCTTGTCACTGATTGGGCTAAAGAGCATGGTATTGGATGGATCTAGCATATCCCATACTATGCACAGGCTTCAGGGAAAGTTGAAAGGTACAATGGTCTGTTGAAGGCTACCCTAAAGGCAATGGGTGGTGGAACTTTCAAAACCTGGGATAAAAATTTGGCAAAGGCCACCTGGTTAGTTAATACCAGGGGATCCATCAATCGGGCTGGTCCTGCCCAGTCAGACCTTGTGCATACTGCAGATGGGGATAAAGTCCCTGTGGAATGTGAAAGAAACCTGCTGGGTAAAAGTGTTTGGGTCTATCCTGCTTCAGGCAAAGGTAAACCTGGCAGGGGTATTGCTTTTGCTCAGGGACCTGGACATACCTGGTGTGTGATGATGGAGGATGGTGAAGTACAATATGTACCTCAAGGTAATCTGACTTTGGGAGAGAATCCTTAATTTGACAGCTGGTAAAGTATGCAGCCTGTATGTAATATATGGTATGGAATAAGGGGTGGAATGTCCTGGTTTGAGCCAGGATTAAGCCAATTTTTCTTTTCAATGATTTTTTTTTCCTTCAGTAAGCTTTCTTTTAACTAGCAACTGTGTGTTCTGCTAGGCTGATAAGACAGTGGAATGTTTTTCTAACTACTGAGGTTTCAAGGTTACACCTACACTCCGCCGGCTCAGACACTATGGGGAGATCTCTGACCCCCCCCCGTGGGAGGCTGAATTAGACCGACAGCAAAATTGGCCAAAGATATTCCATTCCATATATCTACGTAAGCTCAAAGGAAGGTCGGAGATCATAGAAGACAGCTTCCTTCTTCTTCTCGCCTTCTCTTCCATCCATGTCCGGCGTCCGGGGAGGACTCTGTTCATCCATCACCGTCGACCCTTAGGCTCGAGCTCTGCTGACCCTCATAACTCTCTGCTTTTCTCCAGCAGCAGCTCCGGGATTCCTCGGGACTCTTCCAAGTTCAGGGGAGTGCTGTGGGAGTTGCTGGGGGTGGGGGGAGGTGAGAGGTTTTTGCCCATATCTGAATACATCTGTGTGGGAAACTGTTCTTTTCTTCCCCACATAAGTCTAAACAAAATGCCTTTTAAGCCAGCGAAGGCCTCTCCTGATTATCCCCAGCTAACGAACTAAAACAGACTCGCTTCTCAAGGACAACTGAACCCAAAACAACAGCTGTGGTCCAGGACAGAAAGGATGGACGACAAGCCATCCTGTGCCCCTGGCAGTCACCGCCTTAAAGTGGGGCTCACGGACGCTCATTGGCTCTGGACAGTGACACTGACTGGACCGGTGGGTCAGGGGGTATAAAAGGTGGCGAGGGCAGCAGGTGGGCCCCTTCCCTCCTCCCTGAGGCCCGTTCGGACGCTTTCTGCGTGGGACACCCCCCTGCTGCGGACACTGGTGCTGGGACCCTGCCTGCCTGCCTGCCCCAGGTCCAGCCTGAGCCTCAGCACCGAGCGTGCCGGGGTCCCGAGCCCTGGGGTCGGGGCCGGAGCCCCCTCCCCGCGTTGCTGCCGCTGGAGAGGAAACCAACGGCCGCTGCACCCGCTGCCGAGAGGCTGCCCCTCCGACACCACGGACCTGCCGTCCTGCCTTCCGGCCACCGACCGACGCTGGACAAGCCGCCGGAGGGTAACATCACCTCACACACACACACACATACCCACACACACATATTCCTTTCCTCATACTTGCACACACAGCGCGACCTCTTAAGGAGGACCGGCGTCGGGTTTCCTTCCCTCCTCCCTCCTCCCTTTGATCCTTAATCCTCTCCCTTAAAAGCACCTTTGCATTGCCTCCCTAAAGGACACTTTCTCACCACATACATATCGATATCCCTGGTAGCCATTCACACCTGTATTGTCCCCGAACATCATCCCCTCGGTTTGTGTTAACCCTTAATAAACCTATTAGTTTGTGGAGTAAATCTTGGCTTTAGAGGCAATTTCTGAGCGTGGTGGGGTGGGGGTGCTCTCTAGCTACCACCCGGAAATACGGTCCCACGGTGGCCGTTGCTCCGTGAGAGGCAGCGCCGCGTGTGACCCTCGGGCTCATTCACAAACCCCTCCACATTGAGAGGGGGAGTCGCAAAAGTATCCTGACAGCCGGTAGCCCCCCGGTACCGGCTTGCGACAATCTGTATATAATTGTATATATTTTCTGGTATGATTCATTAGTGTTTTAATTAAAGCTGTGTAGTTTAGTTTTCAATCCAGCCAAGTCTCTCTCTTTTTCTCTCTCTCCTTCCCTACCAGGGTGGGGGGGGGAGGGGATCGAGAGCATTGTTGTCGGACCTGAGTCAAACGGTGACATAAACGTAGACCGTATATGCTCAACCCCAGACGATACACACTATACCATAGACCGTTAATCCTAGACGCAAAGCTCTAAACCCTAGACCTTAAGACTAGAAGCTAAACTATAAAGCCTTAACCCTAGAAGCTGGACCCTTAATCTTAGATACCAGACCCTAGACCCTAGATGCTTGTCTATAATCCTTTAAGGTTAGACGCTAAGTCCAGATGATAGTTCATTAATCGTAGACCCTAGATCCTTAAACGTAGACCGTAGATGCTTAACCCCAGACGCTACACTCTATACCATAGACTGTTAATCCTAGACGCAAAGCTCTAAACCCTAGACCTTAAGACTAGATGCTAAACTATAAAGCCTTAACCCTAGACGCTGGACCCTTAATCGTACATAATAAACCCTAGACGCTTATCTATAATCCTTTAAGCCTAGACGCTAAGTCCAGACAGTAGTCCATTAATCCTAGATCCTACACCACAGACCCTAGATCCAGAAACGTATACCGTATATGCTTGACCCCAGACGCTATACTCTATACCATAGACCGTTCATCCTAGACGCAAAGCTCTAAACCCTAGACCTTAAGACTAGATGCTAAACTATAAAGCCTTAACCCTAGACGCTGGAGCCTTAATCCTAGATACTAGACCCTAGACCCTAGACGCTTATCTGGAATCCTTTAATCCTAGATGTGAAGTCCAGACGGTAGTCCATTAATCCTAGATACTAAAACAGAGACCCTAGATCCCTAAACGTAGACTGTATATGCTTAACCCCAGACGCTACAATCTATACCGTAGACCGTTAATCCTACACGCAGAGCTCTAAACCCTAGACCTTAAGACTAGATGCTAAACTATAAAGCCTTAACCCTAGGCGCTGGACCCTTAATCGTAGATAATAAACCCTAGACCCTAGACGCTTGTCTATAATCCTTTCACCCTAGATGCGAAGTCCAGACGGTAGTCCATTAATCCTATATACTAAACCAGAGACCCTAGATCCAGAAACGTAGACCGTATATGCTTAACCCCAGATGCTACACTCTATACCGTAGACGGTTAAGCCTAGACGCAAAGCTCTAAACCCTAGACCTTAAGACTAGATGCTAAACTATAAAGCCTTAGCCCTAGACGTTGGACCTTTAATCCTACATACTAAACCCTAGACAGTTATCTATAATCCTTTAAGACTAGATGCTAAATTCAGACGGTTGTCCATTAATCCTAGATACTAAACCAGAGACCCTAGATCCTTAAACGTAGACCGTATATGGTTAACCCCAGACACTGCACTCTGTACCATAGACCGTTAAACCTAGACGCAAAACTCTAAACCCTAGACCAGAAGACTAGATGGTAAACTGTAAAGCCTTAACCCTAGATGCTGGACCCTCAATCCTAGACCCTAGACGCTTATCTATAATCCTTTAATCCTAGATGTGAAGTCCAGACGGTAGTCCATTAATCCTAGATACTAAATCATAGACCCTAGATCCTTAAACGTAGATAGTATATGCTTAACCCCAGATGCTACACTCTATACATTAGACCGTTAATTCTAGACGCAAAGCTCTAAACCCTAGACATTAAGACTAGATGCTAAACTATAAAGCCTTAACCCTAGACACTGGACCCTTAATCCTAGATACTAAACCCTAGACCCTAGACGCTTATCTGTAATCCTTTAACCCTAGAAGCTATGTCCAGATGATAGTCCATTAATCCTAGATACTAAATCATAGACCCTAGATCCTTAAACGTAGACCGTATATGCTTAACCCCAGACGCTACACTCTATACCGTAGACGGTTAAGACTAACACAAAGCTCTAAACCCTACACCTTAAGACTAGATGCTAAACTATAAAGCCTTAACCCTAGACGCTTCACCCTTAATCCTAGATAATAAACCCTAGACCCTAGACGCTTATCTGTAATCCTTTAACCCTAGAAGCTATGTCCAGATGATAGTCCATTAATCCTAGATACTAAATCATAGACCCTAGATCCTTAAACGTAGACCGTATATGCTTAACCCCAGACGCTACACTCTATACCGTAGACGGTTAATCCTAGACGCAAAGCTCTAAACCCTAGACCTAAAGACTAGATGCTAAACTATAAGCCTTAACCCAAGACGCTGGAGCCTTAATCCTACATACTAAACCCTAGACAGTTATCTATAATCCTTTAAGCCTAGATGGTAAATTCAGACGGTAGTCCATTAATCCTAGATAGTAAACCAGAGACCCTAGATCCTTAAACGTAGACCGTATATGCTTAAACCCAGACACTGCACTCTGTACCATAGACCGTTAATCCTAGACGCAAAGCTCTAAACCCTAAACCTTAAGACTAGATGCTAAACTATAAAGCCTTAACGCTAGATGCTGGAGCCTTAATCCTAGATACTAGACCCTAGACGCTTATCTATAATCCTTTAAGCCTAGACGCTAAGTCCAGACGGTAGTCCATTAATCCTAGATCCTTACCCTAGACCCTAGATCCTTAAAGGTAGACCGTAGATGATTGATCCCAGACGCTACACTCTATACCATAGACCGTTAATCCTAGATGCAAAGCTCTAAACCCTAAAGACTAGATGCTAAACTATAAAGCCTTAACCCTAGAGGCTGGAGCCTTAATCCTAGATACTAAACCCTAGAGGCTTATCTATAATCCATTTAAGCCTAGATGCTAAGTCCAGACGGTAGTCCATTAATCCTAGATGCTACACCGTAGGTCCTAGATCCTTAAACGTAGACCATAGATGCTTAACCCCAGACGCTACACTCTAAACCATAGACCATTAATCCTAAACGCAAAGCTATAAACCCTAGACCCTAAGACTAGATGGTAATCTATAAAGCCTTAACCCTAGACGCTGGAGCCTTAATCCTAGATACTAGACCCTTATCAATAATCCTTTAACCCTTGATGCTAAGTCTAGAAGGTAGTCCATTAATCCTAGATCCTATAACATAGACCCTAGATCCTTAAACGTAGACCGTAGATGATTGACCCCAGACGCTACACTCAATACCATAGACCGTTAATCCTAGACGCAAAACTCTAAACCCTAGAATTAAAGAGTAGATGCTAAACTGTAAGCCTTAACCCTAGACGCTGGAGCCTTAAACCTAGATACTAAACCCTAGACCCTAGACGCTTATCTATAATCCTTTCACCCTAGACGCTAAGTCCAGACGATAGTCCATTAAACCTAGATCCTACACCGTAGACCCCAGATCCTTAAACGTATAGCGTTGATGCTTGACCCCAAATGCTACACTCTATACCATAGACCGTTAATCCTAGACGCAAAGCTCTACACCCTAGACCTTAAGAGTAGGTGCTACTCTATAAAGCCTTAACCCTAGACGCTGGAGCCTTCATCCTAGATACTAAACCCTAGACCCTAGAAGCTTATCTATAATCCTTTAACCCTAGACACCAAGTCTAGATGGTATTCCATTAACCCTAGTTTCGAAACCGTAGACCCTAAATCCTTAAATGTAGACAATATATGATTAACCCCAGACGCTACACTCTATACCATAGACCGTTAATCCTAGACGCAAAGCTGTAAACCCTAGACCTAAAGACTAGATGCTAAATTATAAAGCCTTAACCCTAGACGCTGGAGCCTTCATCCTAGATACTAAACCCTAGAACCTAGACGCTTATCTACAATCCTTTATCCCTAGACGCTAAGTCCAGAGGGTAGTCCATTAGTCCTAGATCCTAAAGCGTAGACCCTAAATCCTTAAACGTTGACCGTAGATGATTGACCCCAGACGCTACACTCTATACCATAGACCATTCATTCTAGACGCAAAG
The DNA here is from genome assembly GCF_020740795.1 of Apus apus. Lineage (NCBI taxonomy): Eukaryota > Metazoa > Chordata > Aves > Apodiformes > Apodidae > Apus > Apus apus. The sequence goes on along the minus strand of NC_067311.1, from coordinate 1,343,229 downwards.
CTCTAAACCCTAGACCTTAAGAGCAGATGCTCAACTATAAAGCCTTAAGCCTATACGCTGGAGCCTTAATCCTAGATACTAAACCCTAGACCTGAGACGCTTATCTATAATCCTTTAAGCCTAGACGCTAAGTCCAGACGGTAGTCCATTAATGCTAGATCCTACACCCTAGACCCTAGATCCTTAAGCGTAAACTGTAGATGATTGACCGCAGACGCTGCACTCTATACCATAGACCGTTAATTCTAGACTCAAAGCTCTAAATTCTAAAGACTAAATGCTAAACTATAAGCCTTAACCCTAGACGCTGGACCCTTAATCCTAGATACTAGACCCTAGACGCTTATCAATAATCCTTTAAGCCTAGACGCTAAGTCCAGACGGTAGTACATTAATCCTAGATTCATAACTGTAGACCCTAGATCCTTAAACGTAGACCGTAGATGCTTAACCCAAGACGCTACACTCTATACCATAGACCGTTAATCCAAGGCGCGAAGCTCTAAATCCTAAACCTTAAGACTAGAACTGGAGCCTTAATCATAGATACTAGACCCTAGACCCTAGACACTTGTCTATAATCTTTTAAGCTTATACGCTAAGTCTAGACGGTAGTCCATTAATCCTAGATCCTACACCGTAGGTCCTAGATCCTTAAACGTAGACCATAGATGCTTAACCACAGATGCTACACTCTAAACCATAGAACATTAATCCTAGATGCAAAGCTCTAAACCCTAGACCTAAAGACTAGATGCTAAATAATAAAGCCTTAACCCTAGACGCTGGAGCCTTAATCCTAGACACTAAACCCTAGACGCTTATCTATAATCCTTTAACCCTAGATGCTAAGTCTAGACGGGAGTCCATTAATCCTAGATCCTACACCGCAGACCCTAGATCCTTAAACGTAGACCGTATATGCTTGACCCTAGACGGTACACTCTATACCATACACCGTTAATCCTAGACGCAAAGCTCTAAACCCTAGACTTACAGAGTAGATGCTAAACTATAAGCCTTAACCCTAGACGCTGGAGCCTTAATCCTAGGTACTAAATCCTAGACTCTAGATGCTTATCAATAATCCTTTAACCCTAGAAGCTAAGTCCAGATGGTAGTCCATTAATCCTAGATACTAAATCGAAGACCCTAGATCCTTAAACGTAGACCGTTGATGCTTAACCCTATACGGTACACTCTATACCATAGACGGTTAATCCTAGACACAAAGCTCTAAACCCTAAAGACTAGATGCTAAACTATAAGCCTTAAGCCTAGACTCTGGAGCCTTAATCCTAGATACTAAACCTTAGACCCTAGACGCTTTTCTATAATCCTTTAACCCTAGACGCTAAGTCCAGACGATACTCTATTAATCCTAGATACTAAACCGTTGATTCTAGATCCTTAAACGTAAACCGTATGTGATTACCCCAGATGCTACACTCTATACCATAGACCGTTAATCCTAGATGCAAAGCTCTAATCCCTAGACCTTAAGACTATTTGCTAAAGTATAAAGCCTTAACCCTAGATGCTTGAGCCTTAATCCTAGATACTAAACCCTAGACTCTACACGCTTATGTATAATCGTTTAACCCTAGACTCTAAGTCCGGATGATAGTCCATTAATCCTAGATCCTACACCCTAGACCGTAGATCCTTAAACGTAGACTGTATATGATTAACCCCAGACGCCACACTCTATACCATAGACCGTTAATCCTAGACGCAAAGCTCTAAAGCCTAAAGTCTAGATTCTATACTATAAGCCTTAACCCTAGACGCTGGAGCCTTAATCCTAGATACTAAACCCTAGACGCTTATCTATAATCCTTTAAGCCTAGATGCTAAGTCCAGACGGTAGTCCATTAATCCTACATCCTAAACTGTAGACCCCAGATCCTTAGACGTAGATCGTATATGATTAACCCCAGACGCTACACTCTATACCATAGACCGTTAATCCTAGAGGCAAAGCTGTAAACCCTAGACCTTAAGACTAGATGCTAAACTATAAAGCCTTAACCCTAGAGGCTGGAGCCTTAATCCTAGATACTAAACCCTAGACGCTTATCTATAATCCTTTAACCCTAGATGCTAAGTCCAGATGGTAGTCCATTAATCCTAGATCCTACACCATAGACCCTGGATTCTTAAACGTAGACCGTATATGCTTAACCCCAGACGCTACACTCTATACCATAGACAATAAATCCTAGACGCAAAGCTCTAAAACCTAGACCTTAAGACTAGATGCTAAACTGTAAGCCTTAACCCTAGATGATGGAGCGTTAATCCTAGATAATAAACCCTAGACGCTCATCTATAGTCCTTTAACCCTAGAGGCTAAGTCCAGACGGTAGTCCATTAATTCTAGATCCTACACTATAGACCCTAGATCCTTAAACGTAGACCGTATATGCTTAACCCCAGACTCTCCACTCTATACCATAGACCGTTAACCATAGACGCAAAGCTCAAACCCTAGACCTTAAGACTAGATGCTAAACTATAAAGCCTTAACCCTAGACGCTGGAGCCTTAATCCTAGGTACTAAACCCTAGACCCTAGACGATTATCTATAATCCTTTAAGCCTAGACGCTAAATCCAGATGGTAGTCTATTAATCCTAGTTACTAAACCGTAGACCCTGGATCCTTAAACTTAGACCGTATATGATTGACCCCAGACGCTACACTCTGTACCATCGACCGTTAATCCTAGAAGCAAAGCTCTAAATCCTGGACCTTGAGACTAGATGCTAAACCTTAAAGCCTTAACCCTAGATGCTGGACTCTTAATCCTAGATAGTAGACGCTAGACGCTTATCTATAATCCTTTAACCCTAGACGCTAAGTCCAGACGGTAGTCCATTAATCCTAGATACTAACCCGTAGAACCAAGATCCTACACCATAGACCGTATATGCTGAACACCAGACGCTACACTCTATACCATAGACAGTTAATCCTAGAGGCAAAGTGTAAACCCTAGACCTTAAGACTAGATGCTAAACTATAAGCCTTAACCTTAGAAGCTGGACCCTTAATTCTAGATAATAAACCCTAGACGCTACAGGCTTCTCTATAATCATTTAACGCTAGACGCTAAGTCCAGACGGTAGTCCATTATCCTAGATAATAAACCATAGAACCAAGATCCTTAAACGTAGACCGTATTTGCTTTACCCCAGGTGCTACACACTATACCATAGTCCATAAATCCTAGACGCAAAGCTCTAAACCCTAGACCTTAAGACTAGATGCTAAACTATAAAGCCTTAACCCTAGAAGATGGAGCCTTAATCCTAGATACTAGACCCTAGACCCTAGAGGCTTATCTATAATCCTTTAAGCCTAGACGCTAAGCTCTAAACTCTAGACCTTAAGACTAGATGCTAAACTATAAAGCCTTAACCCTAGATGCTGGAACCTTAATCCTAGATACTAGACCATAGACGCTTATCTATAATCCTTTAAGCCTAGACGCAAAGCTCTAAACCCTAGACCTTAAGACTAGATGCTAAACTATAAAGCCATAACCCTAGATGCTGGAGCCTTAATCCTAGATACTAAACCCTAGACGCTTATCTATAATCCTTTAACTCTAGACACTAAGTCCAGACAGTAGTCCATTAATCCTAGCTAATAAACCGTAGAACCAAGATCCTACACCGTAGACCGTATATGCTTAACCCCAGACGCTACACTCTATACCATAGACAGTAAATCCTAGACGCAAAGCTCTAAACACTAGACCTTAAGACTAGATGCTAAACTATAAAGCCTTAACCCTAGACGCTGGACGCTTAATCCTAGATACTAGACCCTAGACGATTATCTATAATCCTTTAAGCCTAGACGCTAAGTCCAGACCGTAGTCCATTAATCCTAAATCCTACAGCGTAGACCCTAGATCCTTATACATAGACCGTACATGCTTAACCCCAGACACTACACTCTATAACACAGAGGGTTAATCCTAGACGCAAAGCTCTAAACCCTAGACCTTAAGACTAGATGCTAAACTATAAAGCCTTAACCGTAGATGCTGGAGCCTTAATCTTAGATACTAAACCCTAGACCCTTGAAGCTTATCTATAATCCTTTAAGCCAAGACGCTAAGTCCAGACGGTAGTCCATTAATCCTAGATCCTACACCATAGACCCTAGATCCTTAAACGTAGACCGTATATGATTAACCCTAGACGCTACACACTATACCATAGACCGTTAATCCTAGACTCAAAGCTCTAAACCCTAGACGTTAAGACTAGATGCTAAACTATAAAGCCTTAACCCTAGACGCTGGAGCCTTAATCCTAGATACTAAACCCTAGACCCTAGACGCTTATCTATAATCTTTTAACCCTAGACGCTAAGTCCAGAAGGTAGTCCAATAATCCTCGATTCTAGACCCTAGATCCTTAAACGTAGACCGTATATGCTAAACCCCAGACGCTACACTCTATACCGTAGACTGTTAATCCTAGATGCAAAGCTCTCAAGCCTAGACCTTAAGACTAGATGCTAAACAATAAAGCCTTAACCCTAGACGCTGGACTCTTAATCCTAGATACTAAACCCTAGTCCCTAGACGCTTATCTATAATCCATTTTGCCTAGACTAAAAGTCCAGATGTTAGTCCATTAATCCTAGATCCTACACCGTAGAACCTAGATCCTTAAACGTAGACCAGAGATGATTGACCCCAGACGCTACACACTATACCATAGACCGTTCATCGTAGACGCAAAGCTCTAAACTCTAGACATTAAGACAAGAAGCTAAACTATAAAGCCTTAGCCCTAGGCGCTGGACCCTTACTCCTAGATACTAGTCCCTAGACGCTTTTCTATTATCCGTTAACCCTAGACGCTAAGTCCAGATGGTAGTCCATAATCCTAGATTCTACACCGTAAACCCTAGATCCTTAAACGTAGATTGTATATACTTAATCCCAGATGCTACACTCTATACCATAGACCGTTAATCCTAGATGCATAGCTCTAAACCCTAAAGACAAGATGCTAATCAATGAGCCTTAACCGTAGACGTTGGAGCCTCAATCCTGCATATTAAACCCTAGATGCTTATATATAATCCCTTAAGCCTACACGCTAAGTCCAGACGGTAGTCCATTAATCCTAGATACTAAACCGTCGACCCTAGATCCTTAAACGTAGACCGTATATGCTTAACCCCAGACGCTGCACACTATACCATAGACCGTTAATCCTAGAGGCAAAGCTCTAATCCCTAAACCTTAAGACTAGATTCTAAGCTATAAAGCCTTAACCCTAGACGCTGGAGCCTTAATCCTAGAAAATAAACCCTAGAGGCTTATCTATAATCCTTTAACCCTAGACACTAAGTCCAGACGGTAGTCCATTAATCCTATATCGTACACCATAGAACATAAATCCTTAAACGTAGACTGTAGATGCTTAACCCCAGACGCTACACTCTATACCATAGACCGTTAATCCTAGACGCTAAGCTCTGAGCACTAGACCTTAAGACTAGATGATGAACTATAGTCTTAACCCTAGACGCTGGAGCCTTAATGGTAGAAAATAAACCCTAGACACTAGACGCTTATCTGTAATCCTTTAAGCCTGGACGCTAAGTACAGACGATAGTCCATTAATCCTAGATACAAAACCGTAGACCCTAGATCCTTAAACGTAGACCGTATATGATTAACCCCAGACGCTACACTCTATACCATAGACCTTTAATCCTAGACGCAAAGCTCTAAACCCTAGACCTTAGACTAGATGCTAAACTATAAAGCCTTAACCCTAGACACTGGAGCCTTAATCCTAGAAAATAAACCCTAGACCCTAGACGCTTATCTATAATCCTTTAAGCCTAGACTCCAAGTCCAGACGGTAGTCCATTAATCCTAGATCGTATACCATAGACCCTAGATCCTTAAACGTAGACTGTATATGCTTAACCCAGAAGCTACACTCTATACCATAGACTTTTAATCCTAGACGCAAAGCTCTAAACCCTAGACCTTAAGACTAGATGCTAAACTATAAAGCCTTAACCATAGAAGCTGGACCGTTAATCCTAGATACTAGACCCTAGACCCTAGACATTTATCTATAATCCTTTATCCTAGACGCTAAGTCCAGGCGGTAGTCCATTAATCCTAGATACTAAACCGTAGACCCTAGACGCTTATCTATAATCCTTTAACCCTAGACGCTAAGTCCAGACAGTAGTCCATTAATCCTAGATACTAAAGCATAGACCCTAGATCCTTAAACGTAGACCTTAGATGCTTAACCCCAGACTCTACACTCTATACCGTAGACCGTTAATCCTAGACGCAAAGCTCTAAATCCTAGACCTTAAGAATAGATGCTAAACTATAAAGCCTTAACCCTAGACGCTCGAGCCTTAATCCTAGATACTAAACCCTAGAAGCTTTTATATAATCCTTTAAGCCTAGACGCTAAGTCCAGACGGTAGTCCATTAATCGTAGATACTAAACCATAGACCCTAGATCCTTAAATGTAGACGGCAGATGCTTAACCCCAGACGCTACACTCTTTACCGTAGACCGTTAATCCTAGACGCAAATCTCTAAACCCTAAAGACTAAATGCTAAACTATAAGCCTTAACCCTAGACGCTGGAGCCTTAATCCTAGATACTGAACCCTAGACCCTAGACGCTTATCTACAATCCTTTATGCCTAAACGCTAAGTCCAGACGGTAGACCATGAATCCTAGATACTAAACCGTAGACCCTAGATCCTTAAACGTAGACCGTATATACTAAACCCCAGACGCTACACTCTATACCATAGACCTTTAATCCCAGACCCAAAGCTCTACACCCTAGACTTTAAGACTAGATGCTAAACTATAAAGCCTTAACCCTAGCCGCTGGACCCTTAATCCTAGATACTAGACCGTAGACGCTTATCTATAATCCTTTAACCCTAGATGCTAAGTCCAGACGGTTGTCCATTAATCCTAGATACTAAACTGTAGAATCATAGAATCATAGAATCATAGAATCTTAGGGGTTGGAAGGGACCTCGAAAGATCATCTAGTCCAACCCCCCCTGCTAGAGCCGGGTCACCTAGAGCACATCACACAAGAACGCATCCAGGTGGGTTTTGAATGTCTCCAGTGAAGGAGACTCCACAACCTCCCTGGGCAGCCTGTTCCAGTGCTCTGTCACTCTCACAGTAAAAAAAATTTTTCGTATATTCACCTTGAACCTCCTATGCTCCAATTTCCACCCATTACCCCTTGTCCTATCACTGGTCATCACTGAGAAAAGCCTAACTCCATCTCCCTGACACTCACCCCTTACGTATTTGTAAACATTAATGAGGTCACCCCTCAGTCTCCTTTTCTCCAAGCTAAAGAGACCCAGCTCCCTCAGCCTCTCCTCATAAGGGAGATGTTCTACTCCCTTAATCATCTTTGCAGCTCTGCGCTGGACTCTCTCAAGCAGATCCCTGTCCTTCTCGAACTGAGGGGCCCAGAACTGGACACAATACTCCAGATACGGCCTCACCAATGCAGAAAAAAGAGGTAGGAGAACTTCTCTTGACCTACTAACCACACCCTTTCTAATGCACCCCAGGATGCCGTTGGCCTTCTTGGCCACAAGGGCACATTGCTGGCTCATGGTCATCCTCCTGTCTACCCGGATTCCCAGGTCCCAGCTCTCCAGCAGGTCAGCCCCCAACCTGTACTGGTGCATGGTGTTTTTCTAGACCCTAGATCTTTAAAAGTAGACCGTATATGCTTAACCCAAGACGCTACACTCTATACCATAGACCGTTAATCCTAGACGCAAAACTCTATACCCTAGACCTTAAGATTAGATGCTAAACCATAAGCCTTAACCCTAGACGCTGGAGCCTTAATCCTAGATACTAAACCCTAGACCCTAGATCCTTAAAAGTAGACTGTATATGATTAACCCCGGACGCTACACGCCATACCGTAGACCGTTAATCCTAGACGCAAATCTCTAAACCCTAAAGACTAGATGCTAAACTATAAGCCACATCCCTAGAGGCTGGAGCCTTAATCCTAGATACTGAACCCTAGATTCTTATCTATAATCTTTTAACCCTAGACGCTAAGTCCAGACAGTAGTCCATTAATCCTAGATACTAAACCGTATACCCTAGATCGTTAAATGTAGACCGTATATTATTAACGCCAGACGCTACACTCTATACCATAGATGGTAAATTCCAGACTCAAATCTCTAAACCCTAAAGACTAGATGCTAAACTATAAGTCTTAACCCTAGAGGCTGGAGTCTTAATCCTAGATAGTAAACCCCAGACCCTAGACACTTATCTATAATCCTTTAACCCTAGACGCTAAGTCCAGACGGTAGTCCATTAATCCTAGATACTAAAGCATAGACCCTAGATCCTTAAACGTAGACCGTATATGATTAACCGCAGATGCTACACTCTATACCATAGACCGTTAATCCTAGACGCAAAGCTCTAAACCCTAGACCTTAAGACTAGATGCTAAACTGTAAGCCTTAACCCTAGAGGCTGGAACCTTAATCCTAGATACTAAACCCTAGAAGCTAATTTATAATCCTTTAACCCTAGAGGCTAAGTCCAGACAGTAGTCCATTAATCCTAGATACTAAAGCATAGACCCTAGATCCTTAAACGTAGACCGTAGATGCTTAATCCCAGACGCTACACTCTATACCAAAGACGGTTAATCCTAGACGCAAATCTCTAAACTCTAAAGACTAGATGCTAAACTATAAAGCCTTAACCCTAGACGCTGGACCCTTAATCCTAGATACTAGACCCTAAACCCTAGAAGCTTATCTATAATCATTTAACCCTAGACGCTAAATCCAGACAGTAGTCCATTAATTCTAGATCCTACACCGTAGACCCTAGATCCTTAAACGTAGACCATAAATGATTAACCCCGGACGCTACACTCTATACCATAGATGGTAAATTCCAGATGCAAATCTCTAAACCCTAAAGACTAGATGCTAAACTATAAGCCTTAACCCTATTGGCTGGAGCCTTAACCCTAGATACTAAACCCCAGACCCTAGAGGTTAACTATAATCCTTTAACCCTAGACGCTAAGTCCAGACGGTAGTCCATTAATCCTAGATACTAAATCATAGACCCTAGATCCTTAAACGTAGACCGTAGATGCTTAACCCCAGATGCTACACTCTATACCATAGACCGATAATCCTAGATCCAAAGCTCTAAACCCTAGACCTTAAGACTAGATGCTAAAGTATAAAGCCTTAACCCTAGAGGCTGGAGCCTTAATCCAAGATAATAAACCCTAGACGCTTATCTATAATCCTTTAACCCTAGAAGCTAAGTCCAGATGATAGTCCATTAATCCTAGATACTAAACCGTATACCCTAGATCGTTAAACTTAGACCGTATATGATTAACTCCAGATGCTACACTCCATACCATAGACCGTTAATCCTTGACGCAAATCTCTAAACCCTTAAGACTAGATGCTAAACTATAAGCCTTAACCCTAAATGCTGGAGCCTTAATCCTAGATACTAAAGCCTAGATGCTTATCTATAATCCTTTAACCCGAGAAGCTAAGTCCAGACAGTAGTCTATTACTCCTACATACTAAAGCATAGACCCTAGATCCTTAAACATAGACCGTATATGATTAATCCCAGACGCTACACTCTATACCATAGACCGTTAATCCTAGACGCAAAGCTCTACACCCTACAGTCTCGATGCTAAACTATAAGCCTTAACCCTAGGGGCTGGAGCCTTAATCCTAGATACTAAACCCTAGACCCTAGACGCTTATCTATAATCCTTTAACCCTAGACGCTAAGTCCAGACGGTAGTCCATTAATCCTAGATACTAAACCGGAGACCCTAGACCCTTAAACGTAGACCGTATATGATTAAACCCAGACGCTACACTCTGTGCCATAGACGGATAATCCTAGATGCAAAGCTCTAAACCCTAAAGACTAGATGCTAAACTATAAGCCTTAACAGTAGACGGTGGAGCCTTAATCCTAGATACTAAACCCTAGACGCTTTTCTATAATCCTTTAACCCTAGACGCTAAGTCCAGACAGTAGTCCATTAATCCTAGATACTAAACCGTAGACCCTAGATCCTTAAACGTAGACCGTATATGCTTAACCCCAGACGCTACACTCTATACCACAGACCGTTCATCCTAGACGCAAAGCTCTAAACCCTAAAAATTAGATGCTAAACTATAATCCTTAACCCTAGACGCTGGAGCCTTAATCCTAGATACTAAACCCTAGACCCTAGAAGCTTATCTATAATCCTTTAACCCTAAATGCTAAGTCCAGATGGTAGTCCATTAATCCTACATACAAAACCGTAGACCCTAGATCCTTAAACGTAGACCGTATATGCTGAACCCCAGAAGCTAGACTCTATAATATAGACCTTTAATCCTAGACGAAAAGCTCTACACCCTAAAGACTCGATGCTAAACTATACGCCTTAACCCTAGACACTGGAGCCTTAATCCTAGATACTAAACCCTAGACCCTAGATCCTTAAACGTAGACCGTATATGATTAACCCCAGACGCTACACTCCATACCGTAGACCGTTAATCCTAGATGCAAATCTCTAAACTCTAAAGACTAGATGCTAAACTATAAGCCTCAACCCTAGAGGCTGGAGCCTTAATCCTAGATACTGAACCCTAGATTCTTATCTATAATCCTTTAACCCTAGACGCTAAGTCCAGACAGGAGTCCATTAATCCTAGATACTAAACCGTAGACCCTAGATCCTTAAACGTAGACCGTAGATGCTTAACCCCAGACGCTACACTCTATACCACAGACCGTTCATCCTAGACGCAAATCTCTAAACCCTAAAGACTAGATGCTAAACTATAAGCCTTAACCCTAGACGCTGGAGCCTTAATCCTAGATACTAAACCCTAGACGCTTATCTATAATCCTTTAACCAGAGAAGCTAAGTCCAGACAGTAGTCTATTAATCCTACATACTAAAGCATAGACCCTAGATCCTTAAACATAGACCGTATATGATTAATCCCAGACGCTACACTCCATACCATAGACCGTTAATCCTAGACGCAAAGCTCTACACCCTACAGTCTCGATGCTAAACTATAAGCCTTAACCCTAGGGGCTGGAGCCTTAATCCTAGATACTAAACCCTAGACCCTAGACGCTTATCTATAATCCTTTAACCCTAGACGCTAAGTCCAGACGGTAGTCCATTAATCCTAGATACTAAACCGGAGACCCTAGACCCTTAAACATAGACCGTATATGATTAAACCCAGACGCTACACTCTGTGCCATAGACGGATAATCCTAGATGCAAAGCTCTAAACCCTAAAGACTAGATGCTAAACTATAAGCCTTAACAGTAGACGGTGGAGCCTTAATCCTAGAAACTAAACCCTAGACCCTAGAAGCTTATCTATAATCCTTTAACCCTAAATGCTAAGTCCAGATGGTAGTCCATTAAACCTAGATACAAAACCGTAGACCCTAGATCCTTAAACGTAGACCGTATATGCTGAACCCCAGAAGCTAGACTCTATAATATAGACCTTTAATCCTAGACGAAAAGCTCTACACCCTAAAGACTCGATGCTAAACTATACGCCTTAACCCTAGACACTGGAGCCTTAATCCTAGATACTAAACCCTAGACCCTAGATCCTTAAACGTAGACCGTATATGATTAACCCCAGACGCTACACTCCATACCGTAGACCGTTAATCCTAGATGCAAATCTCTAAACTCTAAAGACTAGATGCTAAACTATAAGCCTCAACCCTATTGGCTGGAGCCTTAACCCTAGATACTATACCCCAGACCCTAGACTCTTATCTATAATCCTTTAACCCTAGACGCTAAGTCCAGACGGTAGTCCATTAATCCTAGATACTAACCCGTAGAACCAAGATCCTACACCATAGACCGTATATGCTGAACACCAGATCCTACACTCTATACCATAGACAGTTAATCCTAGAGGCAAAGTGTAAACCCTAGACCTTAAGACTAGATGCTAAACTATAAGCCTTAACCTTAGAAGCTGGACCCTTAATTCTAGATAATAAACCCTAGACGCTACAGGCTTCTCTATAATCATTTAACGCTAGACGCTAAGTCCAGACGGTAGTCCATTATCCTAGATAATAAACCATAGAACCAAGATCCTTAAACGTAGACCGTATTTGCTTTACCCCAGGTGCTACACACTATACCATAGTCCATAAATCCTAGACGCAAAGCTCTAAACCCTAGACCTTAAGACTAGATGCTAAACTATAAAGCCTTAACCCTAGAAGATGGAGCCTTAATCCTAGATACTAGACCCTAGACCCTAGAGGCTTATCTATAATCCTTTAAGCCTAGACGCTAAGCTCTAAACTCTAGACCTTAAGACTAGATGCTAAACTATAAAGCCTTAACCCTAGATGCTGGAACCTTAATCCTAGATACTAGACCATAGACGCTTATCTATAATCCTTTAAGCCTAGACGCAAAGCTCTAAACCCTAGACCTTAAGACTAGATGCTAAACTATAAAGCCATAACCCTAGATGCTGGACGCTTAATCCTAGATACTAGACCCTAGACGATTATCTATAATCCTTTAAGCCTAGACGCTAAGTCCAGACCGTAGTCCATTAATCCTAAATCCTACAGCGTAGACCCTAGATCCTTATACATAGACCGTACATGCTTAACCCCAGACACTACACTCTATAACACAGAGGGTTAATCCTAGACGCAAAGCTCTAAACCCTAGACCTTAAGACTAGATGCTAAACTATAAAGCCTTAACCGTAGATGCTGGAGCCTTAATCTTAGATACTAAACCCTAGACCCTTGAAGCTTATCTATAATCCTTTAAGCCAATACGCTAAGTCCAGACGGTAGTCCATTAATCCTAGATCCTACACCATAGACCCTAGATCCTTAAACGTAGACCGTATATGATTAACCCTAGACGCTACACACTATACCATAGACCGTTAATCCTAGACTCAAAGCTCTAAACCCTAGACGTTAAGACTAGATGCTAAACTATAAAGCCTTAACCCTAGACGCTGGAGCCTTAATCCTAGATACTAAACCCTAGACCCTAGACGCTTATCTATAATCTTTTAACCCTAGACGCTAAGTCCAGAAGGTAGTCCAATAATCCTCGATTCTAGACCCTAGATCCTTAAACGTAGACCGTATATGCTAAACCCCAGACGCTACACTCTATACCGTAGACTGTTAATCCTAGATGCAAAGCTCTCAAGCCTAGACCTTAAGACTAGATGCTAAACAATAAAGCCTTAACCCTAGACGCTGGACTCTTAATCCTAGATACTAAACCCTAGTCCCTAGACGCTTATCTATAATCCATTTTGCCTAGACTAAAAGTCCAGATGTTAGTCCATTAATCCTAGATCCTACACCGTAGAACCTAGATCCTTAAACGTAGACCAGAGATGATTGACCCCAGACGCTACACACTATACCATAGACCGTTCATCGTAGACGCAAAGCTCTAAACTCTAGACATTAAGACAAGAAGCTAAACTATAAAGCCTTAGCCCTAGGCGCTGGACCCTTACTCCTAGATACTAGTCCCTAGACGCTTTTCTATTATCCGTTAACCCTAGACGCTAAGTCCAGATGGTAGTCCATAATCCTAGATTCTACACCGTAAACCCTAGATCCTTAAACGTAGATTGTATATACTTAATCCCAGATGCTACACTCTATACCATAGACCGTTAATCCTAGATGCATAGCTCTAAACCCTAAAGACAAGATGCTAATCAATGAGCCTTAACCGTAGACGTTGGAGCCTCAATCCTGCATATTAAACCCTAGATGCTTATATATAATCCCTTAAGCCTACACGCTAAGTCCAGACGGTAGTCCATTAATCCTAGATACTAAACCGTCGACCCTAGATCCTTAAACGTAGACCGTATATGCTTAACCCCAGACGCTGCACACTATACCATAGACCGTTAATCCTAGAGGCAAAGCTCTAATCCCTAAACCTTAAGACTAGATTCTAAGCTATAAAGCCTTAACCCTAGACGCTGGAGCCTTAATCCTAGAAAATAAACCCTAGAGGCTTATCTATAATCCTTTAACCCTAGACACTAAGTCCAGACGGTAGTCCATTAATCCTATATCGTACACCATAGAACATAAATCCTTAAACGTAGACTGTAGATGCTTAACCCCAGACGCTACACTCTATACCATAGACCGTTAATCCTAGACGCTAAGCTCTGAGCACTAGACCTTAAGACTAGATGATGAACTATAGTCTTAACCCTAGACGCTGGAGCCTTAATGGTAGAAAATAAACCCTAGACACTAGACGCTTATCTGTAATCCTTTAAGCCTGGACGCTAAGTACAGACGATAGTCCATTAATCCTAGATACAAAACCGTAGACCCTAGATCCTTAAACGTAGACCGTATATGATTAACCCCAGACGCTACACTCTATACCATAGACCTTTAATCCTAGACGCAAAGCTCTAAACCCTAGACCTTAGACTAGATGCTAAACTATAAAGCCTTAACCCTAGACACTGGAGCCTTAATCCTAGAAAATAAACCCTAGACCCTAGACGCTTATCTATAATCCTTTAAGCCTAGACTCCAAGTCCAGACGGTAGTCCATTAATCCTAGATCGTATACCATAGACCCTAGATCCTTAAACGTAGACTGTATATGCTTAACCCAGAAGCTACACTCTATACCATAGACTTTTAATCCTAGACGCAAAGCTCTAAACCCTAGACCTTAAGACTAGATGCTAAACTATAAAGCCTTAACCATAGAAGCTGGACCGTTAATCCTAGATACTAGACCCTAGACCCTAGACATTTATCTATAATGCTTTAAGCCTAGACGCTAAGTCCAGGCGGTAGTCCATTAATCCTAGATACTAAACCGTAGACCCTAGACGCTTATCTATAATCCTTTAACCCTAGACGCTAAGTCCAGACAGTAGTCCATTAATCCTAGATACTAAAGCATAGACCCTAGATCCTTAAACGTAGACCTTAGATGCTTAACCCCAGACTCTACACTCTATACCGTAGACCGTTAATCCTAGACGCAAAGCTCTAAATCCTAGACCTTAAGAATAGATGCTAAACTATAAAGCCTTAACCCTAGACGCTCGAGCCTTAATCCTAGATACTAAACCCTAGAAGCTTTTATATAATCCTTTAAGCCTAGACGCTAAGTCCAGACGGTAGTCCATTAATCGTAGATACTAAACCATAGACCCTAGATCCTTAAATGTAGACGGCAGATGCTTAACCCAGGACGCTACACTCTTTACCGTAGACCGTTAATCCTAGACGCAAATCTCTAAACCCTAAAGACTAGATGGTAAACTATAAGCCTTAACCCTAGACGCTGGAGCCTTAATCCTAGATACTGAACCCTAGACCCTAGACGCTTATCTACAATCCTTTATGCCTAAACGCTAAGTCCAGACGGTAGACCATGAATCCTAGATACTAAACCGTAGACCCTAGATCCTTAAACGTAGACCGTATATACTAAACCCCAGACGCTACACTCTATACCATAGACCTTTAATCCCAGACCCAAAGCTCTACACCCTAGACTTTAAGACTAGATGCTAAACTATAAAGCCTTAACCCTAGCCGCTGGACCCTTAATCCTAGATACTAGACCCTAGACGCTTATCTATAATCCTTTAACCCTAGATGCTAAGTCCAGACGGTTGTCCATTAATCCTAGATACTAAACTGTAGAATCATAGAATCATAGAATCATAGAATCTTAGGGGTTGGAAGGGACCTCGAAAGATCATCTAGTCCAACCCCCCCTGCTAGAGCCGGGTCACCTAGAGCACATCACACAAGAACGCATCCAGGTGGGTTTTGAATGTCTCCAGTGAAGGAGACTCCACAACCTCCCTGGGCAGCCTGTTCCAGTGCTCTGTCACTCTCACAGTAAAAAAATTTTTTCGTATATTCACCTTGAACCTCCTATGCTCCAATTTCCACCCATTACCCCTTGTCCTATCACTGGTCATCACTGAGAAAAGCCTAACTCCATCTCCCTGACACTCACCCCTTACGTATTTGTAAACATTAATGAGGTCACCCCTCAGTCTCCTTTTCTCCAAGCTAAAGAGACCCAGCTCCCTCAGCCTCTCCTCATAAGGGAGATGTTCTACTCCCTTAATCATCTTTGCAGCTCTGCGCTGGACTCTCTCAAGCAGATCCCTGTCCTTCTCGAACTGAGGGGCCCAGAACTGGACACAATACTCCAGATACGGCCTCACCAATGCAGAAAAAAGAGGTAGGAGAACTTCTCTTGACCTACTAACCACACCCTTTCTAATGCACCCCAGGATGCCGTTGGCCTTCTTGGCCACAAGGGCACATTGCTGGCTCATGGTCATCCTCCTGTCTACCCGGATTCCCAGGTCCCAGCTCTCCAGCAGGTCAGCCCCCAACCTGTACTGGTGCATGGTGTTTTTCTAGACCCTAGATCTTTAAAAGTAGACCGTATATGCTTAACCCAAGACGCTACACTCTATACCATAGACCGTTAATCCTAGACGCAAAACTCTATACCCTAGACCTTAAGATTAGATGCTAAACCATAAGCCTTAACCCTAGACGCTGGAGCCTTAATCCTAGATACTAAACCCTAGACCCTAGATCCTTAAAAGTAGACTGTATATGATTAACCCCGGACGCTACACGCCATACCGTAGACCGTTAATCCTAGACGCAAATCTCTAAACCCTAAAGACTAGATGCTAAACTATAAGCCACATCCCTAGAGGCTGGAGCCTTAATCCTAGATACTGAACCCTAGATTCTTATCTATAATCTTTTAACCCTAGACGCTAAGTCCAGACAGTAGTCCATTAATCCTAGATACTAAACCGTATACCCTAGATCGTTAAATGTAGACCGTATATTATTAACGCCAGACGCTACACTCTATACCATAGATGGTAAATTCCAGACTCAAATCTCTAAACCCTAAAGACTAGATGCTAAACTATAAGTCTTAACCCTAGAGGCTGGAGTCTTAATCCTAGATAGTAAACCCCAGACCCTAGACACTTATCTATAATCTTTTAACCCTAGACGCTAAGTCCAGACGGTAGTCCATTAATCCTAGATACTAAAGCATAGACCCTAGATCCTTAAACGTAGACCGTATATGATTAACCGCAGATGCTACACTCTATACCATAGACCGTTAATCGTAGACGCAAAGCTCTAAACCCTAGACCTTAAGACTAGATGCTAAACTGTAAGCCTTAACCCTAGAGGCTGGAACCTTAATCCTAGATACTAAACCCTAGAAGCTAATTTATAATCCTTTAACCCTAGAGGCTAAGTCCAGACAGTAGTCCATTAATCCTAGATACTAAAGCATAGACCCTAGATCCTTAAACGTAGACCGTAGATGCTTAATCCCAGACGCTACACTCTATACCAAAGACGGTTAATCCTAGACGCAAATCTCTAAACTCTAAAGACTAGATGCTAAACTATAAAGCCTTAACCCTAGACGCTGGACCCTTAATCCTAGATACTAGACCCTAAACCCTAGAAGCTTATCTATAATCATTTAACCCTAGACGCTAAATCCAGACAGTAGTCCATTAATTCTAGATCCTACACCGTAGACCCTAGATCCTTAAACGTAGACCATAAATGATTAACCCCGGACGCTACACTCTATACCATAGATGGTAAATTCCAGATGCAAATCTCTAAACCCTAAAGACTAGATGCTAAACTATAAGCCTTAACCCTATTGGCTGGAGCCTTAACCCTAGATACTAAACCCCAGACCCAAGAGGTTAACTATAATCCTTTAACCCTAGACGCTAAGTCCAGACGGTAGTCCATTAATCCTAGATACTAAATCATAGACCCTAGATCCTTAAACGTAGACCGTAGATGCTTAACCCCAGATGCTACACTCTATACCATAGACCGAT
Source organism: Apus apus (assembly GCF_020740795.1). NCBI lineage: Eukaryota > Metazoa > Chordata > Aves > Apodiformes > Apodidae > Apus > Apus apus. Next base: position 1,325,162 of record NC_067311.1, on the reverse strand, counting down.
AATCCTAGATCCAAAGCTCTAAACCCTAGACCTTAAGACTAGATGCTAAAGTATAAAGCCTTAACCCTAGAGGCTGGAGCCTTAATCCAAGATAATAAACCCTAGACGCTTATCTATAATCCTTTAACCCTAGAAGCTAAGTCCAGACGGTAGTCCATTAATGCTAGATACAAAAGCATAGACCATAGATCCTTAAACGTAGACCGTAGATGATTAACCCCAGACGCTACACTCTATACCATAGACCGTTAATCCTAGACGCAAAGCTCTAAACCCTAGACCTTAAGAGTAGATGCTAAAGTATAAAGCCTTAACCCTAGATGCTGGAGCCTTAATTCTAGATACTAAACCCTAGACCCTAGACGCTTATCTATAATCCTTTAAGCCTAGACGCTAAGTCCAGATGATAGTCCATTAATCCTAGATACTAAACCGTATACCATAGATCGTTAAACTTAGACCGTATATGATTAACTCCAGATGCTACACTCCATACCATAGACCGTTAATCCTTGACGCAAATCTCTAAACCCTTAAGACTAGATGCTAAACTATAAGCCTTAACCCTAAATGCTGGAGCCTTAATCCTAGATACTAAAGCCTAGATGCTTATCTATAATCCTTTAACCCGAGAAGCTAAGACCAGACAGTAGTCTATTAATCCTACATACTAAAGCATAGACCCTAGATCCTTAAACATAGACCGTATATGATTAATCCCAGACGCTACACTCTATACCATAGACCGTTAATCCTAGACGCAAAGCTCTACACCCTACAGACTCGATGCTAAACTATAAGCCTTAACCCTAGAGGCTGGAGCCTTAATCCTAGATACTAAACCCTAGACCCTAGACGCTTATCTATAATCCTTTAACCCTAGACGCTAAGTCCAGACGGTAGTCCATTAATCCTAGATACTAAACCGGAGACCCTAGACCCTTAAACGTAGACCGTATATGATTAAACCCAGACGCTACACTCTGTGCCATAGACGGATAATCCTAGATGCAAAGCTCTAAACCCTAAAGACTAGATGCTAAACTATAAGCCTTAACAGTAGACGGTGGAGCCTTAATCCTAGATACTAAACCCTAGACGCTTTTCTATAATCCTTTAACCCTAGACGCTAAGTCCAGACAGTAGTCCATTAATCCTAGATACTAAACCGTAGACCCTAGATCCTTAAACGTAGACCGTATATGCTTAACCCCAGACGCTACACTCTATACCACAGACCGTTCATCCTAGACGCAAAGCTCTAAACCCTAAAAATTAGATGCTAAACTATAATCCTTAACCCTAGACGCTGGAGCCTTAATCCTAGATACTAAACCCTAGACCCTAGAAGCTTATCTATAATCCTTTAACCCTAAATGCTAAGTCCAGATGGTAGTCCATTAATCCTAGATACAAAACCGTAGACCCTAGATCCTTAAACGTAGACCGTATATGCTGAACCCCAGAAGCTAGACTCTATACCATAGACCTTTAATCCTAGACGAAAAGCTCTACACCCTAAAGACTCGATGCTAAACTATACGCCTTAACCCTAGACACTGGAGCCTTAATCCTAGATACTAAACCCTAGACCCTAGATCCTTAAACGTAGACCGTATATGATTAACCCCAGACGCTACACTCCATACCGTAGACCGTTAATCCTAGATGCAAATCTCTAAACTCTAAAGACTAGATGCTAAACTATAAGCCTCAACCCTAGAGGCTGGAGCCTTAATCCTAGATACTGAACCCTAGATTCTTATCTATAATCCTTTAACCCTAGACGCTAAGTCCAGACAGGAGTCCATTAATCCTAGATACTAAACCGTAGACCCTAGATCCTTAAACGTAGACCGTAGATGCTTAACCCCAGACGCTACACTCTATACCACAGACCGTTCATCCTAGACGCAAATCTCTAAACCCTAAAGACTAGATGCTAAACTATAAGCCTTAACCCTAGACGCTGGAGCCTTAATCCTAGATACTAAACCCTAGATTCTTACCTATAATCCTTTAACCCTAGACGCTAAGTCCAGACAGTAGACCATTAATCCTAGATACTAAAGCATAGACACAAGATCCTTAAACGTAGACCGTAGATGCTTAACCCCAGACGCTACACTCTATACCATAGACCGTTAATCCTAGATGCAAAGCTCTAAACCCTAGACCTTAAGACTAGATGCTAAAGTATAAAGCCTTAACCCTAGAGGCTGGAGCCTTAATCCAAGATAATAAACCCTAGACGCTTATCTATAATCCTTTAACCAGAGAAGCTAAGTCCAGACAGTAGTCTATTAATCCTACATACTAAAGCATAGACCCTAGATCCTTAAACATAGACCGTATATGATTAATCCCAGACGCTACACTCTATACCATAGACCGTTAATCCTAGACGCAAAGCTCTACACCCTACAGTCTCGATGCTAAACTATAAGCCTTAACCCTAGGGGCTGGAGCCTTAATCCTAGATACTAAACCCTAGACCCTAGACGCTTATCTATAATCCTTTAACCCTAGACGCTAAGTCCAGACGGTAGTCCATTAATCCTAGATACTAAACCGGAGACCCTAGACCCTTAAACATAGACCGTATATGATTAAACCCAGACGCTACACTCTGTGCCATAGACGGATAATCCTAGATGCAAAGCTCTAAACCCTAAAGACTAGATGCTAAACTATAAGCCTTAACAGTAGACGGTGGAGCCTTAATCCTAGAAACTAAACCCTAGACCCTAGAAGCTTATCTATAATCCTTTAACCCTAAATGCTAAGTCCAGATGGTAGTCCATTAATCCTAGATACAAAACCGTAGACCCTAGATCCTTAAACGTAGACCGTATATGCTGAACCCCAGAAGCTAGACTCTATAATATAGACCTTTAATCCTAGACGAAAAGCTCTACACCCTAAAGACTCGATGCTAAACTATACGCCTTAACCCTAGACACTGGAGCCTTAATCCTAGATACTAAACCCTAGACCCTAGATCCTTAAACGTAGACCGTATATGATTAACCCCAGACGCTACACTCCATACCGTAGACCGTTAATCCTAGATGCAAATCTCTAAACTCTAAAGACTAGATGCTAAACTATAAGCCTCAACCCTATTGGCTGGAGCCTTAACCCTAGATACTATACCCCAGACCCTAGACTCTTATCTATAATCCTTTAACCCTAGACGCTAAGTCCAGACGGTAGTCCATTAATCCTAGATACTAAAGCATAGACCCTAGATCCTTAAAGGTAGACCGTATATGCTTAACCCCAGATGCTACACTCTATACCATAGACCGATAATCCTAGATGCAAAGCTCTAAACCCTAGACCTTAAGACTAGATGCTAAAGTATAAAGCCTTAACCCTAGAGGCTGGAGCCTTAATCCAAGATAATAAACCCTAGATGCTTATCTATAATCCTTTAACCCTAGATGCTAAATCCAGACAGTAGTCCATTAATTCTAGATCCTACACTATAGACCCTAGATCTTTAAACGTAGACCATATATGATTAACCCCGGACGCTACACTCCATACCACAGACGGTTAATCCTAGACGCAAAGCTCTAAACCCTAGACCTTAAGACTAGATGCTAAACTATAAGCCTTAACCCTAGACGCTGGAGCCTTAATCCTAGATACTAAACCCTAGACCCTAGACGCTTATCTATAATCCTTTAACCCTAGACGCTAAGTCCAGACGGTAGTCCATTAATCCTAGATACTAAACCGGAGACCCTAGACCCTTAAACGTAGACCGTATATGATTAAACCCAGACGCTACACTCTGTGCCATAGTCGGATAATCCTAGATGCAAAGCTCTAAACCCTAAAGACTAGATGCTAAACTGTAAGCCTTAACAGTAGACGGTGGAGCCTTAATCCTAGATACTAAACCCTAGACGCTTTTCTATAATCATTTAACACTAGACGCTAAGTCCAGACAGTAGTCCATTAATCCTAGATACTAAACCGTAGACCCTAGATCCTTAAACGTAGATCGTATATGCTTAATCCCAGACGCTACACTCTATACCATAGACCGTTAAACCTAGACGCAAAGCTCTAAACCCTAGACCTTAAGATTAGATGCTAAACTGTAAGCCTTAACCCTAGATGCTGGAGCCTTAATCCTAGATACTAGACCCTAGACCCTAGACGCTTATCTATAAGCCTTTAAGCCTAGACGCTAAGTTCAGATGATAGTCCATTAATCCTAGATACTAAACCGGAGACCCTAGACCCATAAACGTAGACTGTATATGATTAAACCCAGATGCTACACTCTGTGCCATAGACCGATAATCCTAGATGCAAAGCTCTAAACCCTAAAGACTAGATGCTAAACTGTAAGCCTTAACAGTAGACGGTGGAGCCTTAATCCTAGATACTAAACCCTAGACGCTTTTCTATAATCCTTTAACCCTAGACGCTAAGTCCAGACAGTAGTCCATTAATCCTAGATACTAAACCGTAGACCCTAGATCCTTAAACGTAGACCGTATATGCTTAACCCCAGACGCTACACTCTATACCATAGACCTTTAATCCTAGTCGCAAATCTCTAAACCCTAAAGACTAGATGCTAAACTATAAAGCCTTAACACTAGACACTGGGGCCTTAATCCTAGATACTAAACCCTAGACCCTAGACACTTATCAATAATCCTTTAAGCCTAGACGCAAACCAGACGATAGTCCATTAGTCCTAGACACTAAACCATAGACCCTAGATCCTTAAATGTAGACCTTATAGGCTTAACCCCAGACGCTACACTCTATACCATAGAAAGTTATTCCTAGACGCAGAGCTCTAAACCCTAGACCTTAAGACTAGATCCTAAACTATAAAGCCTTAACCCTAGACGCTGGAGCCTTAATCTTAGATACTAAACCCTAGAACCTAGACACTTATCTATAATCCTTTATGTCTAGACGCTAAGCTCTAAACCCTAGACCTTAAGACTATGTGATAAACTATAAAGCCTTAACCCCAGACGCTGGACCCTTAATCCTAGATGCTAAACCCTAGATGCTTAACTATAATCCTTTAACTTTAGACGCTAAGTCCAGACGGTAGTCCATTAATCCTAGATACCAAACTGCAGACCCTAGATCCTTAAATGTAGACCGTATATCCTTAAACCCAGACGCTACACTCTATACCATAGACCGTTAATCCAAGACGCAAAGCTCTAAACCCTAGACCTTAAGATCAGATGCTAAACTATAAAGCCTGAACCCTAGACGATGAACCCTTAATCCTAGATACTAAACCCTAGACGCTTATCTATAATCCTTTAACCCTAGACGCTAAGTCCAGACAGTAGTCCATTAATCCTAGATACAAAACCATAGACCCTAGATCCTTAAACGTACACCATATATGATTAACCCCTGACCCTACACTCTATACCATAGACGGTTAATCCTAGACGCAAAGCTCTAAACCTTAGACCCTAATTCTAGGTTCTAAACTATAAAGCCTTAACCGTAGATGCTGGAGCCTTAATCCTAGATACTAAACCCTAGACCCTAGACGCTTATCTATAATCATTTAACCCTAGAAGCAAGGTCCAGACGGTAGTCTATTAATCCTAGATCCTACACCGTAGACCCTAGATCCTTAAACGTAGACTGTATATGCTTAACCCCACACGCTACACTCTATACCAGAGACCGTTAATCCTTGATGCAAAGCTCTAAACCCTTGACCTTAAGACTAGATGTTAAACTATAAAGCATTAAACCTAGACGCTGGAGCCTTAATCCTAGATACTAAACCCTAGACGCTTATCTATAATCCTTTAACCCTAGACGCTAATTCTAGACGGTAGTCCATAAATCCTAGATCCTACACCATAGACCCTAGATCCTTACACGTAGACTGTAGATGATTAACCCCAGATGCTACACTCTATACCATAGACGGTTAATCCTAGACTCAAAGCTCTAAACCCTAGACCTTAAGACTAGATGATAAACTATAATACCTTAACCCTAGACCCTGGACCCTTAATCCTAGATACTAGACTCTAGACGCTTATCTATAATCCTTTAACCCTAGACGCTAACTTTAGACCGTAGTCCATTAATCCTAGATCTTACACCGTAGACCCTAGATCCTTAAACGTAGACCGTATATGCTTAACCCCACACGCTACACTCTATACCAGAGACCGTTAATCCTAGACGCAAAGCTCTAAACCCTAGACCTTAAGACTATATGCAAAACTATAAAGCCTTAACCATAGACGCGGGAGCCTTAATCCTAGATAGGAAAACCTAGACCCTAGACGCTTATCTGTAATCCTTTAAGCCTGGACGCTAAGTCCAGACGATAGTCCATTAATCCTAGATCCTACACCGTAGTCCCTAGATCCTTAAAAGTAGACTGTAGATGCTTAACCCCAGACGCTACGCTCTATACCATAGACGGTTAATCTAAGATGCAAAGCTCTAAACCCTAGACCTTAAGACTAGATGCTAAACTATAAAGCCTTAACCCTAGATGCTGGACCCTTAATTCTAGATACTAAACCCTAGACGCTTATCTATAATCCTTTAACCCTAAACAGTAAGTCCAGACGATAGTCCATTCATACTACATACTAAACCATAGACACTAGATCCTTAAACTGTCCTGGTTTGAGCCAGGATTAAGCCAATTTTTCTTTTCACTTTTTTTTTTTCCTTCAGTAAGCTTTCTTTTAACTAGCAACTGTGTGTTCTGCTAGGCTGATAAGACAGTGGAAGGTTTTTCTAACTACTGAGGTTTCAAGGTTACACCTTCACTCCGCCGGCTCAGACACTATGGGGAGATCTCTGACCCCCCCCCATGGGAGGCTGAATTAGACAGAGAGCAAAATTGGCCAAAGATATTCCATTCCATATATCTACGTAAGCTCAAAGGAAGGTCAGAGATCATAGAAGACAGCTTCCTTCTTCTTCTCGCCTTCTCTTCCGTCCATGGCCGGCGTCCGGGGAGGACTCTGTTCATCCATCACCGTCGACCCTTAGGCTCGAGCTCTCCTGACCCTCATAACTCTCTGCTTTTCTCCAGCAGCAGCTCCGGGATTTCTCGGGACTCTTCCAAGTTCAGGGGAGTGCTGTGGGAGTTGCTGGGGGTGGGGGGAGGCGAGAGGTTTTTGCCCATATTTGAATATATCTGTATATAATTGTATATATTTTCTGGTATGACTCATTAGTGTTTTAATTAAAGCTGGTTAGTTTAGTTTTCAATCCAGCCAAGTCTCTCTCTTTTTCTCTCTCTCCTTCCCTACCTGGGTGGGGGGGGGAGGGGATCGAGAGCATTGTTGTCGGACCTGAGTCAAATGGTGACAACAATTAATTGGCGCCCAACGTGAGGCTCGATTTTAAGCCCAGATTACACATTTTCATCAATTGGGAGTGTCCAAAATTCCATCTCTGATGGGAGGAATCCCTCAGATAGCAATGAGCAATAATTCTGCTGAGTTTCCTGACAGATTGAAAACTGAACAGACACTTACTGCAATGAATCTACTGGATCTTTTTCCAAACTTGCAATTGTACATGTGGTATGTAGCCGAGGGCATTCTGCTCTTTGTAGCTGCTCTTGTGATTCTTTTGTGGTTTATTGACAGAACTGTAGCCATAATCAACCGTATCATTACCAGCCTAGTGATCCTAGGGATGATGATACTGTTCTCTATGGGGGCACTGTATGTGTACAGTTACACTGCAAGTCCTAGTGGTACAACTCCTAAAGTGAATGGAACGGTCCATGTTGGTAACAGCAATAGCTGGTTCAATTTTACCTCTCCATATTCTCTCAAGCTGAATCTCCCAGCTCTTGATGTGAATAGCATGGTTGCAGTGGGGATGTTTTTGCTGAATGTTTATAATATATTGTGGATTCGTACGGCAACATGCTGTTCTACTCACTGCCACTCCCCCACAGGCAATGCTGCTGCCACTGCTGCTACAAAAACAACTGCTTCTACAAAGATAAAGTCCAATCCCTTGCATATCAAGCTAGTTGACCCTGTGACTAGGAGCAAGGCAAAGACAAAAACAGAGGCTTACAGTGAGGAAGGGAAGGATTCTAAATCAGATGATGGAACAGGTACCTCTCAAGCAGATAAAAGAACAGCAGGTCCTCCTCAATCAGATGACGACGGTGACCTCGCCCAGCCTTTCTCTATGAAAGAACTGCGCCTCATGAGAAAGGATTTCACCCGCATTGATGGTGAGGGAATCCTTCCTTGGCTGCTCCGATGCTTTGATAGTGGTGCTGAGACCTACAATGTGGATGAGAGAGAAGCCAAGCAGTTGGGATCCCTGGCCAGAGATGCTGGTATTGACAGAGCACTTAGTAGTAAGACAGGAACTACTACCCTGTGGGACCGACTTCTTTCCGCTGTGAGAGAGAGATACCCCCACAAGGGTGACATCGGATGGCGCCGAAGCAGAACACCCACGCTCGAGAAAGCCATCACCTACTTGAGAGAGATTGCTGTGCGAGAAGTGATCTATAATAAAGATGGAATCACAGATCCTGATGATGTTGAGTGTGACACGCAAATGTTCCGGAAGTTTGTTCAGGCTGTACCAGCAGCGCATGCCCATATATTCTCCTTCATGGGATGTTTTGAAGGTTACGAAAGACCAACTGTACGTGAGGTAACTTTTAAAGCACGACAGTATGGAGACATCCTCTCTGATTCCCTTTACTTCCACACCTCAGCCATTGAAAAAATGACTGACAGGAAGAATAAGATGCCAAATGGATGGGGAAGTAAACTCCAGATTCTTCCTAGAGACAACTGGTCACGTGTTGCAGCCATTAAGAAGAGACCTCCTGCTACGAGACAGCAGCGAGAGGGACGGGACCCACTGAGACGCCACCTGTGGTCTCTCTTGAAAAATTATTTCAAAGAGGACATGAGAGTCTGGGACAAGAAACCCACTGATGTTCTCCAGTTACGTGTGCAAGAGCTACTAAACAGAACAAAGCCAGGAGATGGTTCTTCCAAGAAGAAGGTTGCACCAGTCAACAACCAGGATGGTTCAGCGAGCTCTAGTGCTCAACCCTAGGGATGCCCTGCCTCCAGCCAGGAGGAGGAGAGGGACAACCGAGTTTATTGGACTGTGTGGATTCGGTGGCCTGGCACATTAGAACCACAAAGATATAAAGCTTTGGTGGACACTGGTGCACAGTGCACTCTAATGCCATCGAATCATAAAGGGACAGACTCTGTCACTATCTCTGGAGTGACAGGAGGTTCTCAACAACTGACTGTTGTGGAGGCCGGTGTGAGCCTCAATGGTAAGGAGTGGCAAATGCACCCTATAGTGACTGGCCCAGGTGCTCCGTGCATCCTTGGCATAGACTATCTCAGGAAAGGATACTTCCGTGACCCGAAAGGGTACCGGGGGGCCTTTGGTATAGCGGCTGTAGAGACTGAGGACACTGAACAGCTGCGTACTTTGTCTGGCCTTTCAGATGACCCTTCTGTAGTAGGGTTGCTGAAGGTTGAAGACCAACAGGTGCCAATTGCCACTTCAACAGTGCATAGACGACAGTATCGCACCAACAGAGACTCTGTGATCCCCATTCATAAGCTGATTCGGCAATTGGAAAGCCAAGGTGTGATTAGCAGGACTCATTCACCCTTCAACAGTCCTATCTGGCCAGTGCGAAAGCCTGATGGCGAGTGGAGGCTGACAGTGGACTATCGTGGCCTGAATGAGGTGACACCACCACTTAGTGCTGCTGTACCGGACATGCTAGAGCTTCAGTATGAGTTGGAGTCAAAAGCAGCTAGGTGGTATGCCACTATTGACATTGCTCATGCATTCTTCTCTATTCCCATAGCACCAGAGTGCAGGCCACAGTTTGCTTTCACCTGGAGGGGAGTCCAGTACACCTGGAATCGACTGCCCCAGGGGTGGAAACACAGCTCAACCATTTGCCATGGACTGATCCATGCTGCACTGGAGAAGGGTGGAGCTCCAGAACACCTGCAGTACATTGATGACATCATTGTGTGGGGTGACACATCAGAAGAAGATTTTGAGAAAGGTAAAAAGATCATACAAAATTCTTCTGGATGCTGGTTTTGCTGTAAAAAGAAGCAAGGTCAAGGGACCTTCGCGAGAGATCCAGTTCCTGGGAATCAAGTGGCAAGATGGTCGTCGCCAGATCCCAATGGATGTGATTAACAAAGTAACAGCTATGGCCCCACCATCAACTAAAAAGGACACTCAAACCTTTTTAGGGACTGTTGGTTTCTGGAGAATGCATATTCCATGTTACAGTGAAATTGTGAAACCTCTCTATGAGGTGACCAGAAAGAAGAATGATTTCAAATGGGGTCCTGACCAACAGAAAGCTTTTGAGCAGATTAAAAAGGAGATTGTGCAGGCAATGGCCCTTGGACCGGTTCGAACAGGGCCAGACATCAAGAACGTGCTCTACACTGCAGCCGGACACAATGGTCCCAACTGGAGCCTCTGGCAGAAAGCACCAGGGGAAACTCGAGGTCGACCCCTGGGATTCTGGAGCCGGAGCTACAGAGGTTCCGAGGCCAACTACACAACAACTGAGAAGGAGATACTTGCAGCATATGAAGGAGTTAGAGCCGCTTCAGAAGTGATTGGCACTGAAGCACAGCTCTTTCTGGCGCCCAGGCTACCGGTGCTGAGATTCATGTTCCAGAATAACCTTTCTCCTGTCCATCATGCCACCGATGTGACTTGGAGTAAATGGACTGCTTTGATCACCCAAAGAGCCCGAATAGGGAAACCTAATCGTCCAGGTATTGTGGAAGCAATTACAAACTGGCCAGAAGGCACCCACTTTGGAATGCCACCACAAGAAGTGGTGAGACGAGCTCAAGAAGCTCCACCTTATGATCATCTACCAGAGACTGAGAAACAATTTGCTCTTTTCACCGATGGCTCCTGTCGTCTTGTAGGGAACCACCGGAAGTGGAAAGCTGCCGTGTGGAGTCCTACACGACTGGTTGCACAAGCAGCTGAAGGAGAAGGTGAATCAAGTCAGTTTGCAGAGGTCAAAGCCATCCAGCTGGCTTTGGACATTGCTGAGCGAGAGGGGTGGCCGAGACTCTACCTCTACACTGACTCGTGGATGGCAGCAAATGCCTTGTGGGGTTGGCTAAAACAGTGGCAGCGGAATAACTGGCAGCGAAAGGGTAAACCTATTTGGGTTGCTGACCTGTGGAAAGACATTGCAGCTCGGATAGAGAAACTGGAGGTAAAAGTGCGTCATGTGGATGCACACGTGCCTCTGAGTCGAGCCACTGAGGAACATCGACACAACCAACGGGCAGATGAGGCTGCTCAAGTGTTCCAAGTAGACTTAGACTGGGAACACAAGGGTGAGCTTTTTCTGGCTCGGTGGGCCCATGATGCTTCAGGTCATCAGGGCAGAGATGCAACATACAAATGGGCTCGTGACCGAGGGGTGGACTTAACCATGGACACTATTGCACAGGTGATCCATGACTGTGAGACATGTGCTGCAATTAAGCAGGCAAAACGGTTGAAACCTTTGTGGTATGAGGGGAGGTGGTCAAAGTACAGATTTGGAGAGGCCTGGCAAATTGACTACATCACACTTCCTCAGAGCCGCCAGGGTAAGCGCTATGTGCTTACAATGGTGGAAACAAGTACAGGATGGTTGGAGACATATCCTGTGCCTCATGCCACAGCCAGGAATACTATTCTGGGTCTTGAGAAGAAGATTTTGTGGAGACATGGTACTCCAGAGAGAATTGAGTCAGACAATGGGACTCATTTCAAAAACAGTCTTGTCACTGATTGGGCTAAAGAGCATGGTATTGGATGGATCTAGCATATCCCATACTATGCACAGGCTTCAGGGAAAGTTGAAAGGTACAATGGTCTGTTGAAGGCTACCCTAAAGGCAACGGGTGGTGGAACTTTCAAAACCTGGGATAAAAATTTGGCAAAGGCCACCTGGTTAGTTAATACCAGGGGATCCATCAATCGGGCTGGTCCTGCCCAGTCAGACCTTGTGCATACTGCAGATGGGGATAAAGTCCCTGTGGAATGTGAAAGAAACCTGCTGGGTAAAAGTGTTTGGGTCTATCCTGCTTCAGGCAAAGGTAAACCTGGCAGGGGTATTGCTTTTGCTCAGGGACCTGGACATACCCGGTGTGTGATGATGGAGGATGGTGAAGTACAATATGTACCTCAAGGTAATCTGACTTTGGGAGAGAATCCTTAATTTGACAGCTGGTAAAGTATGCAGCCTGTATGTAATATATGGTATGGAATAAGGGGTGGAATGTCCTGGTTTGAGCCAGGATTAAGCCAATTTTTCTTTTCAATGATTTTTTTTTCCTTCAGTAAGCTTTCTTTTAACTAGCAACTGTGTGTTCTGCTAGGCTGATAAGACAGTGGAATGTTTTTCTAACTACTGAGGTTTCAAGGTTACACCTACACTCCGCCGGCTCAGACACTATGGGGAGATCTCTGACCCCCCCCGTGGGAGGCTGAATTAGACAGACAGCAAAATTGGCCAAAGATATTCCATTCCATATATCTACGTAAGCTCAAAGGAAGGTCGGAGATCATAGAAGACAGCTTCCTTCTTCTTCTCGCCTTCTCTTCCATCCATGTCCGGCGTCCCGGGAGGACTCTGTTCATCCATCACCGTCGACCCTTAGGCTCGAGCTCTGCTGACCCTCATAACTCTCTGCTTTTCTCCAGCAGCAGCTCCGGGATTCCTCGGGACTCTTCCAAGTTCAGGGGAGTGCTGTGGGAGTTGCTGGGGGTGGGGGGAGGTGAGAGGTTTTTGCCCATATCTGAATACATCTGTGTGGGAAACTGTTCTTTTCTTCCCCACATAAGTCTAAACAAAATGCCTTTTAAGCCAGCGAAGGCCTCTCCTGATTATCCCCAGCTAACGAACTAAAACAGACTCGCTTCTTAAGGACAACTGAACCCAAAACAACAGCTGTGGTCCAGGACAGAAAGGATGGACGACAAGCCATCCTGTGCCCCTGGCAGTCACCGCCTTAAAGTGGGGCTCACGGACGCTCATTGGCTCTGGACAGTGACACTGACTGGACCGGTGGGTCAGGGGGTATAAAAGGTGGCGAGGGCAGCAGGTGGGCCCCTTCCCTCCTCCCTGAGGCCCGTTCGGACGCTTTCTGCGTGGGACACCCCCCTGCTGCGGACACTGGTGCTGGGACCCTGCCTGCCTGCCTGCCCCAGGTCCAGCCTGAGCCTCAGCACCGAGCGTGCCGGGGTCCCGAGCCCTGGGGTCGGGGCCGGAGCCCCCTCCCCGCGTTGCTGCCGCTGGAGAGGAAACCAACGGCCGCTGCACCCGCTGCCGAGAGGCTGCCCCTCCGACACCACGGACCTGCCGTCCTGCCTTCCGGCCACCGACCGACGCTGGACAAGCCGCCGGAGGGTAACATCACCTCACACACACACACACATACCCACACACACATATTCCTTTCCTCATACTTGCACACACAGCGCGACCTCTTAAGGAGGACCGGCGTCGGGTTTCCTTCCCTCCTCCCTCCTCCCTTTGATCCTTAATCCTCTCCCTTAAAAGCACCTTTGCATTGCCTCCCTAAAGGACACTTTCTCACCACATACATATCGATATCCCTGGTAGCCATTCACACCTGTATTGTCCCCGAACATCATCCCTCGGTTTGTGTTAACCCTTAATAAACCTATTAGTTTGTGGAGTAAATCTTGGCTTTAGAGGCAATTTCTGAGCGTGGTGGGGTGGGGGTGCTCTCTAGCTACCACCCGGAAATACGGTCCCACGGTGGCCGTTGCTCCGTGAGAGGCAGCGCCGCGTGTGACCCTCGGGCTCATTCACAAACCCCTCCACATTGAGAGGGGGAGTCGCAAAAGTATCCTGACAGCCGGTAGCCCCCCGGTACCGGCTTGCGACAATCTGTATATAATTGTATATATTTTCTGGTATGATTCATTAGTGTTTTAATTAAAGCTGTGTAGTTTAGTTTTCAATCCAGGCAAGTCTCTCTCTTTTTCTCTCTCTCCTTCCCTACCAGGGTGGGGGGGGGGAGGGGATCGAGAGCATTGTTGTCGGACCTGAGTCAAACGGTGACATAAACGTAGACCGTATATGCTCAACCCCAGACGATGCACACTATACCATAGACCGTTAATCCTAGACGCAAAGCTCTAAACCCTAGACCTTAAGACTGGAAGCTAAACTATAAAGCCTTAACCCTAGAAGCTGGACCCTTAATCTTAGATACCAGACCCTAGACCCTAGATGCTTGTCTATAATCCTTTAAGGTTAGACGCTAAGTCCAGATGATAGTCCATTAATCGTAGACCCTAGATCCTTAAACGTAGACCGTAGATGCTTAACCCCAGACGCTACACTCTATACCATAGACTGTTAATCCTAGACGCAAAGCTCTAAACCCTAGACCTTAAGACTAGATGCTAAACTATAAAGCCTTAACCCTAGACGCTGGACCCTTAATCGTACATAATAAACCCTAGACGCTTATCTATAATCCTTTAAGCCTAGACGCTAAGTCCAGACAGTAGTCCATTAATCCTAGATCCTACACCACAGACCCTAGATCCAGAAACGTATACCGTATATGCTTGACACCAGACGCTACACTCTATACCATAGACCGTTCATCCTAGACGCAAAGCTCTAAACCCTAGACCTTAAGACTAGATGCTAAACTATAAAGCCTTAACCCTAGACGCTGGAGCCTTAATCCTAGATACTAGACCCTAGACCCTAGACGCTTATCTGGAATCCTTTAATCCTAGATGTGAAGTCCAGACGGTAGTCCATTAATCCTAGATACTAAACCATAGACCCTAGATCCTTAAACGTAGACCGTATATGCTTAACCCCAGACGCTACACTCTATACCGTAGACGGTTAAGCCTAGACGCAAAGCTCTAAACCCTAGACCTTAAGACTAGATGCTAAACTATAAGCCTTAACCCTAGACGCTGGACCCTTAATCCTAAATACTAAACCCTAGACCCTTATCTATAATCCTTTAAGCCTAGACGCTAAGTCCAGACGGTAGTCCGTTAACCCTAGATACTAAACCATAGACCCTAGATCCTTAAACCTAGACCATATATGCTTGACCCCAGACGCTACACTCTATACCATAGACGGTTAATCCTAGACGCAAAGCTCTAAAACCTAGACCTTAAAACTAGATGCTAAACTATAAGCCTTAACCCTAGACCCTGGAGCCTAAATCCTAGATACTAAACCCTAGACGATTATCTATAATCCTTTAACCGTAGATGCTAAATCCAGACGGTAGTCCATTAATTCTAGATCCTACACCATAGACCCTAGATCCAGAAACGTAGACGGTATATGTGCTTGACCCCAGACGCTACACTCTATGCCATAGACGGTTAAGCATAGAGGCAAAGCTCTAAACCCTAGACCTTAAGACTAGATGCTAAACTATAAAGCCTTACCCTAGACGCTGGAGCCTTAATCCTAGATACTAAACCCTAGACCCTAGAAGCTTATCTATAATCCTTTAACCCTAGAAGCTAAGACCAGATGGTAGTCCATTAATCCTGGATACCGAACCATAGACCCTAGATCCTTAAACGTAGACCGCATATGCTTAACCCCAGACGCTACACTCTATACCGTAGACGGTTAAGCCTAGACGCAAAGCTCTAAACCCTAGACCTTAAGACTAGATTCTAAACTATAAAGCCTTAACCCTAGGTGCTGGACCCTTAATCATAGATACTAAATCCTAGACGCTTATCTATCATCCTTTAACCCTAGATGCTAAGACCAGACTGTAGTCCATTAATCCTAGATACTAAACCATAGTCCCAAGATCCTTAAACATAGACCGTATATGCTTAACCCCAAACGCTGCACTCTGTACCATAGACCGTTAATCCTAGACGCAAAGCTCTCAACCCTAGACCTGAAGACTAGATGCTAAACTATAAAGCCTTAACCCTAGGCACTTGTGGGGAACGCCCTATCTTCTTTACCCCACATAAGACTAAACAAAAGATGCCTTTCAAGCCAGCAAAACAGGAGTGACGCCTTCACTCAAGAACAGAATGAGCAGGCCTCTTGCCCTGCAAGATAGGTGCATAGCAAAGGAACAACATAAGGTTATGATGACTGGCAGAAGAAAAAACAGTAGATTAAAAACGTAAATATACATGGCCAATGGTGATTGGCTAATTCAGACAGTGGTATCTTTTGGAACAATGGTCTTTGGTCTATAAAAAAGAAGAAAGAGAAAAATCTGCGGGGGTTTTTAGGACTCTGCTCGCCCTCTCTGCCTGCTTTGGACAGACCCCGCTGCAGCACCCGGACCTGCTTGGACGCCACTCCCACGCTCGGAGGGACGGAGAAAGGGGGGCGCCGCCTGTGCTCGCCCCGCGGGGGTCGTGCCCGCTCCCTGGAACTCTGCCTGCCTGGCCCGGACCGAATCGGACCAAAGAAGCCAGCCCAGCCTGCGTCTGCCACTTGCCACGGGACCGGAGCCTTGCCCGCCAGTAGCAGGAAGGGGTCACCCCGGTTACTGGGACGCCGGCCCCCTTGCAGATCTCCAATTGAGCCTGCCAGCACTTCGGACGATCAAATTAAGGAAGGAAGGTAAATATACAGGCACACACGCACACACACACATACTTTTACCTTCTTACAGGGCTCAACTCCTACCCTTTCACTCCATTGGTTTGCACCTCTCCTGAACCTTGATCCCTTAGTGTGTGTTATCCCTTAATAAACTGATTAATTTACAAACTAAACATTGGTCTCAGTAACAATTTCTGAGCGTGGTAGGGGGGGGGGGGTACTTCAATCTACCCTCTAAGAAACGATCCCACACTCAGGGCTCATTTATAAACCTCTCCACATTGGGGGGGGAAGTCGCGAAAATATCCTGACAGCCGGTAGCCCTTGGTACCGGCCCGCGACATTTTTGGTGTCAGAAGCGAGATATTGAGGGTCTTTTGGTGCCCCATACCACACTCTCAATTGCTAATTAACAAAGTCAAACTAATCTAATTGGTATCAAAATGAGCAGTGAAAATATCAACACTGAGGCTGCTTATGCAGAAAATACCGAGGTTCAGGACGGGTCGGTTCCAGCATCTTCTATATTTGAGGAACAACTGCGCAAATATGTGTTTGTACAACCTTTTTGGGACCACCTTAAAAAGCACCAATACATTCCAACCTTTGAAGAATTTATGTGGGCTCATGAATACTATGTGAAGGGAGATTTCCGTATCATAGCTGATAACATTATAAATCTGGATAAGGATTTCCCTTTTCCTGGAGAAATAAAAATGGGTATCAAGAATAAGAAATACGGGCCAGACTATATTAATGCTCGCTGTTTCTTTATTCTGGCCACGGTTGCGTGGCAGGATAGAGAAATGCAACAGCATGAGTTTACAGAGCTGCAGCAAGAGTTTAAAGGGCTGCAACGACGTCTTGAAAAAGGGGTTGCAAGGCTGCAACGAGAAAATGAGGGGCTGCAACGAGAAAATGAGGGGCTGCAACAAGAAAATGAGGGACTACAACTAGAGATTGAACAACTGCGAAAGCAGTTAGAGCAGAAAGATGCTTCCCCTTTAAGGGAGGAGGACTTTGGGGATGCCTGGAACTCCTCAAATTCCTCAAAGTCAGATAGTGAAAACCATGAGCTTCAGGATTGCTATGAGACAATGGAGAAATACAAGCCTGTAAGTTCGTTGCAGGTACCTCTATCTGATCAGTCGGTTAAAAAGCATTTATCTTTTAATGATACTGTAGAAATAATTAACCCTTCCCTTTCAAAATCAAAAAAGCAACAAGCCCCCGCGCAGCTGCTCCCTTTCTCCTCTCCGGCCGATAGCAAGCGGGAGAGCTCAGCAGCCGAGATAAGGGTGCTGTGTGAACTCCTTACTAAACGAATACAAGCCCTGGAAGAAAAATATGATCAATTTTCTGCTAGGGAGGAAGACATTTCAATCCATTCATTTTCTCCATGTAGTTTTGGGGACGAGATGACAGAGGAGGGAGTGGAACATAAATATGTGCGCCCGGTTGTGAGGACTTCAAGTTCTCGCAGAGAGGGTGCAAGGAGAAAGGAGGTAGTAACTAAAGAAATACCTTACACTCCAATGGAATTGACAAATATTAGAAAACAATACAGCAGGCTCCCATCTGAGACAGAAGCTGAATATGTAATAAGAGTGTCCCTCACTGGAGGAGACCATATCATGTTAACTGAGGAAGAAGCTGACGATTACTGGGCACCCGGAATCATTCTAACAACTGATGATGATTCACACCCCTGGAGTCTAACTCAGCGTGCAGCTTATTGTGTTGGCTCAAGTAATCTCCTTGCTAGAGGAGAGCCATTGACACTGAGTGGGGAAAACTCTAATCTTATGGCGAACATCCGAAAGGCTGCTGTAATTCAAATGATTCATGAACATAGATTAGTAGCAGGTGACAGGGGTCCTATGAAACTTCGAGTGAATCCCGAAAGACTGAATGCTCTAATCAGGGGACTCCCTACACAACTTCAAGGGGTAGTCATCCAAATGAAAGAAAAAATCAAAAATGGAACCATACAAAACAAAACATGGTCTGAGTTGGCCAGAGAACTGACTAATTACAGCAAGGAGTACGGTATAGATATCTCTGGAAAACCCCGCAAGCCTTCTGCGGTCAGACAAGCCACTCGATCTTCATATGCTGATGTGGCTGCTAGGCCACCCCGGAACCCTCCTCCTCCTAAGCAACAAGAGAAGTCACGGGGTGACCGGATGGATGTGAATAGAGGCAAACAAAACAGAAATCCAAATAGCACATACAGAAACCGACACCCCCCAAATCAAAGTGATTCATCACAAAAGGATAAGGGGCCGTACGCTAAGCTTAAGGAGGAAGCCAGGCGTATAGGTATCCCTCCGAAGCTTTTGTCCCAGAATGTTTCTTATCAGTACCTGAAAGACCTAGTAGAAGCCTGGTCCGGAAGGCCTGATGCGAGGTTTAATTCAAGAGAAAATCAATCTGGAAGGTCTAACTCACGTTCTAATTCGAGAGAAAGACCCAATAGTTCGGGAAACTAAATACCCCTCCTTCTGCAAAGAAAGGAAAAGCTAAAAGACAGCGGAGGAGGGGAAAAAGACAGGATTTTGATACAGGAACTGAAAATTATTGGCAAACAAACAGTAATCAATCAGGCCCTAAAACTTGTAGTCCTCCAAAAGATTGGCAAAATGTGTTAAGGTTAGTTCAAAATAAAAGTGGGGACTTAGAACTTACCTGTGCTGTTGGGCCAAGGCGTTATCCTGTAACATTTGTGGTAGACACAGGAGCACAAATCTCCACGCTGAAAGCTGATGTAGCTGAACAATGTGGTATTAAACCATCTTTAAAGCCAATATATGTAAGTGGAGCATTTGGCAACTCTGCTTTACAAAAAACAGCTAAAGTCACTTTGAATCTACCAGGAGAAGTAAAACCAATTCGGGTTAAAATGATTGTGGGTGACATTCCGTTCAATCTGTTAGGAATGGATGTTCTCACGGGCCGTGGGTGGAGAGATGAAGAAGGCCGTTACTGGAATTTTGGCACATCCACACCAAAGATAAGGTTGTTAAAGTGTGCTCCGCGCCTGCCACAAAGCAGGATAGCAAATGTGAAACAATATCCAATTCCAATTGCTGCAAAGGAAGGCATTAGAGAAGTAATTTCCGATTTAAAACAAAAAGGCATTATTGTGCCCTGTCATTCACCATTTAACTCCCCAATCTGGCCTGTAAGAAAACCAAATGGTAAATGGAGGATGACTGTTGATTACAGGAAACTGAATGCCAATACAGACACACTTACAGCTGCTGTACCTAACATCGCTGATTTGGTATTAGAAATCCAGGAAGCAGCACACCCAGTGCTGGCCTCGCTGGATATAAAGGATATGTTTTTCCAAATCCCTATTGATCCTGAGGACCAAAAATATTTTGCCTTCACTTGGGAAGGGGTGCAGTACACTTTCACAAGGCTGCCTCAAGGATATAAGCATTCATCCACACTGGCCCATCACGCACTTGCGTGTGAACTAGAAAACATTCCAGAAATCAAGAATAACACCAATGTCAAAGTCTATCAGTACATAGATGATGTTCTGATAGGTGGCCAAAGTGAGAAGGAGGTAAAAGTAGTTTATGATGCTATAATTAAGCATCTAATTGACATGTACATAGAAATCCCAGAGGAAAAGAGACAACCACCTTCCCAAGAAGCAAAATTTCTGGGAATAAAGTGGAAAGGGGGAACCTGGAATATTCCTTCTGATACTTTGTCCCACCTGAAAGAAATAAAGATGCCCTCTAATAAAAAGGAATTGCAGGAAATACTAGGAACCCTTCAGTACTGGAGAAAGCATATCCCAGATTTGTCTATCATAGCACGTCCTCTTTATGATTTACTGAAAAAGAATCGCCACTGGGAATGGAATAAATCTCATAATGAGGCCCTTGAATTATTATTATTGGAAGCACAGACTTTCCAAACTCTGGGACCTCTTCACCCAGAAGATCCAATAATAATAGAATGGGGGTTCTCAACCAGCGCCTTGTCCTATCACTTTTGGCAACGAGGGCCTAAAGGGAGTACTCGACCGATTGGTTTTTATTCTCAATCATTTAAGGATTCAGAAAAGCGATATTCCATTCTGGAGAAAGGTTTGTTAACTGTGTGCACAGCATTGACAGAAGTCAGCCAAATCATTAAAAAACAAAGGGTAATTCTTCAAGGCCCTTTCAAAGTAGTTAACCAAGTGCTGTCAGGAAAAGCCCCTCCTGAAGGAATATCCCAGAAGGGTACAATTAGGAAGTGGTACAGCCAAATTGAGTACTATTCTGGCCTTTTCAAACTTGAAGAAGGTCCGGACAAACAATTAAAGATTCAGGAACAAATTGAATCGACAGATGAGAAAGGTTTAACAATGAAAACTCCCAGTCCTATTAAAGAAGCCCCGGAATACAAGAGTGAAATGGTTAATGCGTGGTTTACAGATGCTTCCTCACAAAGAGAAGGAAAAACCTGGTTGTTTAAATCTGCTGCAATTAAACCCTCCACAGGCGAGCAAATAATAAATCATGACAAGGGCAGTGCCCAAGTGGGGGAGCTGGATGCTGTTCTCAATGTTTTTGTAAAAGAAAGAGCCTCCAAGGACGCAGTATACATTTACACAGATTCATTTGCAGTCTTCAAAGGCTGTGTAGAATGGATAACTTTCTGGGAAAAGAATAATTGGGAAATTAACGGGGTGCCAGTTTGGCGTAAAGAGAAATGGCAGCAAATATTGAAAATTGCCAAAAGGAACCCTAATTTTCATGTAGGGTGGATTCCTTCTCACCAGGCTAATTTGAAAAATGAAGCTAGTAAGTGGAATAACTATGTTGATGAACTAGCTAGAATTAATGTGGAAGAAATCCGATTAGCTATCACAGAAGGAGAAAACCAGGAATGGAAAAAATTATTAGAATGGCTCCACTGTAAAAGAGGCCATTCGGGAATCTTTGATTTATATAAAGAGGCACAAGCCCGTGGATGGCCTGTCACCCGTGAGCAGTGTAAAACAGTCATTTCTTCATGTGATCTTTGCAAAATCAGACTTGGGGAACATCCACTGACATCTGATCATTTGCATATCAGGGAAGGAAAACCCCTGTGGTCCACATGGCAGGTGGACTACATTGGTCCCTTCCGCAAATCTGGAAATAAACAATACATCATTGTGATTGTGGAGGTAGTATCAGGATTAACCTGTGCTGAAGCTGTTTCTAAAGCAAATGGGGAAAACACAGTTCATTTCTTGGAAAAGGTATTTGGGGTTCTCCCTAAACCCACAAATATTCAATCTGACAATGGAACTCATTTCACATCATACCTAGTACAACAATGGGCCAAAAGAGAAGGTATCAAATGGACATTTCATGTCCCATACTACCCACAAGCTAACGGGATAGTAGAACGTACTAATGGATTAATTAAAAGTCTCATTCGTCCACAGGATTCCAGATGGGATGAAAGATTGAGATATGCAGTTTCTACTGTAAACAATAGGTGGGGGGTGAATGGGTGCCCTCGCCTAAATGCTTTTTTCCCTACATCACCTACTCAGGATGGTGACAAGCACAGAAGACCTCATAACAAATCTAAAACTCCTCTCCACCCTGGACAAACTGTTTTGGCAAACTTGCCAAATATTGGTAAGGTCAAACTTACTTTGCAGACACCAGTGAATTCGAATATGTGGGTTGCAACTGATTTAAATGATAGACAACATAAAATCAGTACAAATTGGATAATTCATGTTGAGTAAGACGATATCTTTTTTAGGAAAATCAGTTATTTCTGCATACCTGTGCTAGTGGTGTTAGTTAATACATTGCAAATTGTAACAGCATGAAAGCCAGAGACATCCCGGTGACAGTACCAGGCCTGATCAACCTGTTACTGAACACCGGAGGAGTTACTTTGTGACCGCTGTGGGACTGATCACCCCATGGTCTAAACAAGGTGCTCTATAACAATGTCTCCTTCCATATTTATATTCACCTTTGAATTGTTGTTGTTTGCAATGTATTGTATTAGATGGAAATACTTAAAAATACTGCTACAGAACTCAATGAAATATTAAGAATTTGTTTCAATTTGGGAATCTTCCAAGTAATTTGCTTCCTTTTTCTTTTTAATAAAATTGAAAATTAAGTATGTATTATAATAAATGCAATTATTCTATTTCTTTTACTTTTACACTTTTTAAATAAGACTGATAAGAAAGAAATGTTTTCCTAACTACTGGATCCTCGAGGTAACGTTTTTATTTTGCCGGCTCAAACACTTCAGAGAAATTTATGACTCCTTGTGGGAGGCTGAAACAAACGGACAGCCAAATTCCTGCTCTCCTAATCTTCACCACTCACTGCTTCTCTCCACCGGCAGACTGGAATTCTTCGGAACTGTTTGCAGCTGGGAGGGGGGGGAGAGGGAAGAGGGAGCCTTTACATGTGTTTGAACTTGTTTGTACATGGTTGTATATATATATATATACTTTTTTTTTTTTTTTTCTTTTCCTTATATATATCATTGGTGTTTTATTGAAGTTGTATAATTATATATTTTGTTTGGGAATTGTTCCCTTGCTTGTCATTATGGATTATTGTATTTTGTTGGGTTTTTTTTTTTTTTTTTAATATTTATTTTTGTTTTTACACCTGAGGAGGGGAGAAATCTAATGTGAGGAAAGGGTATGGACAAGAGCCTGATTCACACATACATATTCATGGACAGTAAAGACACTACATAATTGCTGTCTTAAAAGCCACGGGGTGAGATGTGGGGAACGCCCTATCTTCTTTACCCCACATAAGACTAAACAAAAGATGCCTTTCAAGCCAGCAAAACAGGAGTGACGCTTTCACTCAAGGACAGAATGAGCAGGCCTCTTGCCCTGCAAGATAGGTGCATAGCAAAGGAACAACATAAAGGTTATGATGACTGGCAGAAGAAGAAACAGTAGATTAAAAACGTAAATATACATGGCCAATGGTGATTGGCTAATTCAGACAGTGGTATCTTTTGGAACAATGGTCTTTGGTCTATAAAAAAGAAGAAAGAGAAAAATCTGCGGGGGTTTTTAGGACTCTGCTCGCCCTCTCTGCCTGCTTTGGACAGACCCCCGCTGCAGCACCCGGACCTGCTTGGACGCCACTCCCACGCTCGGAGGGACGGAGAAAGGGGGGCGCCGCCTGTGCTCGCCCCGCGGGGGGTCGTGCCCGCTCCCTGGAACTCTGCCTGCCTGGCCCGGACCGAATCGGACCAAAGAAGCCAGCCCAGCCTGCGTCTGCCACTTGCCACGGGACCGGAGCCTTGCCCGCCAGTAGCAGGAAGGGGTCACCCCGGTTACTGGGACGCCGGCCCCCCTTGCAGATCTCCAATTGAGCCTGCCAGCACTTCGGACGATCAAATTAAGGAAGGAAGGTAAATATACAGGCACACACGCACACACACACATACTTTTACCTTCTTACAGGGCTCAACTCCTACCCTTTCACTCCATTGGTTTGCACCTCTCCTGAACCTTGATCCCTTAGTGTGTGTTATCCCTTAATAAACTGATTAATTTACAAACTAAACATTGGTCTCAGTAACAATTTCTGAGCGTGGTAGGGGGGGGGGGTACTTCAATCTACCCTCTAAGAAACGATCCCACACTCAGGGCTCATTTATAAACCTCTCCACATTGGGGGGGGAAGTCGCGAAAATATCCTGACAGCCGGTAGCCCTTGGTACCGGCCCGCGACAGCGCTGGACCCTTAATCGTAGATAATAAACCCTAGACGCTTGTCTATAATCCTTTAACCCTAGATGCGAAGTCCAGACGGTAGTCCATTAATCCTATATACTAAACCAGTGACCCTAGATCCAGAAACGTAGACCGTATATGCTTAACCCCAGATGCTACACTCTATACCATTGACGGTTAAGCCTAGACGCAAAGCTCTAAACCCTAGACCTTAAGACTAGATGCTAAACTATGAAGCCTTAGCCCTAGACGTTGGACCTTTAATCCTAGATACTAAATCCTAGCCGCTTATCTATAATCCTTTAACCCTAGATGCTTAGTCCAGACGGTAGTCCATTAATCCTGGATACTGAACCATAGACTCTAGATCCTTAAACACAGACCATATATGCTTGACCCCAGACGCTACGCTCTATACCACAGACCGTTAATCCTAGACGCAAAGCTCTAAACCCTAGACCTAAAGACTAGATGCTAAACTATAAGCCTTAACCCAAGATGCTGGAGCCTTAATCCTACATACAAAACCCTAGACGGTTATCTATAATCCTTTAAGCCTAGATGCTAAATTCAGACGGTAGTCCATTAATCCTAGATACTACACCAGAGACCCTAGATCCGGAAACGTAGACCGTATATGCTTAACTCCAGACACTGCACTCTGTACCATAGACCGTTAAACCTAGACGCAAAACTCTAAACCCTAGACCAGAAGACTAGATGGTAAACTGTAAAGCCTTAACCCTAGATGCTGGACCCTCAATCCTAGAACCTAGACCCTAGACGCTTATCTATAATCATTTCACCCTAGATGCGAAGTCCAGACGGTAGTCCATTCATCCTAGATACTGAACCATAGACCCTAGATCCTTAAATGTAGACCGTATATGCTTAACCCCAGACGCTGCACTCTGTACCATAGACCGTTAATCCTAGACGCAAAGCTCTAAACCCTAGACCTTAAGACTAGATGCTAAACTATAAAGCCTTAACCCTAGACGGTGGAGCCTTAATCCTAGATACTAGACCCTAGACGATTATCTGTAATCCTTTAAGCCTGGACGCTAAGTGCAGATGATAGTCCATTAATCCTAGATCCTACACCGTAGTCACTAGATCCTTAAAAGCAGACCGTAGATGCTTAACCCCAGATGCTACACTCTATACCATAGACAGTTAAGCCTACACGCAAAGCTCTAAACCCTAGAACTTAAGACTAGATGCTAATCTATAAAGCCTTAACCCTAGGTGCTGGACCCTTAATCTTAGATACTAAATCCTAGACGCTTGTCTATAATCCTTTCACCCTAGATGCGAAGTGCAGACTGTAGTCCATTAATCCTAGATACTAAACCATAGTCCCAAGATCCTTAAACGTAGACCGCATATGCTTAACCCCAGACGCTACACTCTATACCGTAGACGGTTAAGCCTAGACGCAAAGCTCTAAACCCTAGACCTTAAGACTAGTTGCTAAACTATAAAGCCTTAACCCTAGACGCTGGACCCTTAATCTTAGATACTAAATCCTAGACGCTTATCTATAATCCTTTAACCCTAGACGCTAAGTCCAGACGGTAGACCATTAATCCTAGATACTAAACCATAGACCCTAGATGCTTAAACGTAGCTCGTATATGATTAACCCCAGAAGCTACACTCTATACCATAGACCGTTAATCCTAGAGGCAAAGCTGTAAACCCTAGACCTTAAGATTAGATGCTAAACTATAAGCCTTAACCCTAGACGCTGGACCCTTAATCCTAAATACTAAACCCTAGACCTTATCTATAATATTCTAAGCCTAGACGCTAAGTCCAGACTGTAGTCCATTAATCCTAGATCCTACACCGTAGACCCTAGATTTAAAACGTAACCGTATATGATTGACCCAGACCTCTACACTCTATACCATAGACCGTTAATTCTAGACGCAAAGCTCTAAATCCTTAAAACTAGATTGCAAAACTATAAGCCTTACCCTAGACTGCTGGAGCCTTAATCCTAGATACTAAACTCTAGACGCTTATCTATAATCCTTTAACCCTAGACGCTAAGTCCAGACGGTAGTCCATTATTCCTAGATACTGAACCGTAGACCCTAGATCCTTAAACGTAGACCATATATGCTATACCCTAGACGCTACGCTCTATACCATAGACCGTTAATCCTAGACGCAAAGCTCTAAACCCTAGACCTAAAGACTAGATGCTAAACTATAAGCCTTAACCCAAGACGCTGGAGCCTTAATCCTACATACTAAACCCTAGACAGTTATCTATAATCCTTTAAGCCTAGATGCTAAATTCACATGGTAGTCCATTAATCCTAGATACTAAACCAGAGACCCTAGATCCTTAAACGTAGACCGTATATGCTTAACCCCAGACACTGCACTCTGTACCATAGACCGTTAATCCTAGACGCAAAACTCTAAACCCTAGACCAGAAGACTAGATGTTAAACTGTAAGCCTTAACCCTAGACGCTGGAGCCTTAATCCTAGATACTAAACCCTAGACCCTAGACGCTTATCTATAATCCTTTAAGTCTAGACGCTAAGTCCAGACGGCAGTCCATTAATCCTAGATCCTACACCGTTAGACCCCTAGATCTCTAACGTAGACCGTATATGCCTTGACCCAGATGACGTTCACTCTATACCAATAGTTCCGGTTAAGCCTAGACACGGCAAAGCTCTAAAACCCTAGACCTTAAGACTAGATGCTAAAACTATAAAGCATTAACCCTAGAACGCTGGAAGCCTTATCCTAGATACTAAACGCCTAGAGCCCTAGGAAGCTTTATCTATAATCCTTAGAGTACGGATGCTGAAGTCCAGACGAGTAGTCCATTAGATCCTAGATACTAAATCAGTGAGACCCCGGATCCTTATACGTAGACCGTATATGCCTTGACACCAGACGCTACACTCTATACCTTAGACCGTTAATTCTAGACTCAAAGCTCTAAACCCTAGGACAGTTATGAATAGATGCTAAACTATATAGACCTTATCCTTGACGCTGGAGCCTGATTAGATCCAAGACCCTAGACGCTTATCTCTAATCCTTTAACCCTAGACAGCTAAGTCCAGACGGTAGTCCATTAATCCTAGATACTAAAGCGTAGACCCTAGATTCTTAAAGGTAGACCGTATATGCTTGACCCAAACACTACACTCTATACCATAAACCGTTAATCCTAGACTCAAAGCTCTAAACCCTAGACCTTAAGACTAGATGCTAAACTATAAGCCTTAACCCTAGACGCTGGAGCCTAAATCCTAGATACTAAACCCTAGACGCTAGACGGTTATCTATAATCCTTTAAGCCTGGACGGGTAGTCCAGACGGTATTTCATTAATCCTAGATACTAAACCGTAGACCCTAGATCTTTAAACGTAGACCGTAGATGCTTAACCCCAGACGCTACACTCTATACCATAGACCGTTAATCCTAGACGCAAAGCTCTAAACCCTAGACCTTAAGATTAGGTGCTACATATAAAGCTTAACCCTAGACGCTGGAGCCTTAATCCTAGACACTAAATCCTAGACCCTAGACGCTTATCTATAATCCTTAAGTCTAGACGCTAAGTCCAGATGGTAGTCCTTTAATGCTAGGTACTAAACCGTATACCCTAGTTCCTTAAAAGTAGACCGTAGATGCTTAACCCGACGCTACACTCTATACCATAGACGTTAATCCTAGACGCAAAGCTCTAAACCCTAGACCTAAAGACTAGATGCTAAACTATAAAGCCTTAACCCTAGACGCTGGAGCCTTAATCCTAGATACTAACCCTAGACCTAGACGCTTATCTATAATCATTTAAGCCTAGATGCGAAGTCAGATGGTAGTCCATTAATCCTAGATACTAAACCATTGATTCCAGATCCTTAAACGTAGACTGTTTTGATTAACCCCAGATTGCTACACTCTATACCATAGACCGTTAATCCTAGACTCAAAGCTCTAAACCCTAGACCTTAAGACTAGATGATAAACTATAAAGCCTTAACCATAGATGCATCACTCTTAATCCTAGATACCAGAACCTAGACGCTTATCTGTAATCCTTTAACCCTTGATGCGAAGTTCAGACGGTAGTCCATTAATCCTAGATACTAAACCATAGACCCTAGATCTTTAACGTAGACCGTATATGCTCAACCAGTAGCTAACACTATACCATAGACCATTAATCCTAGACGCAAAGCTCTACATCCTAAAGACTACATGCTAAACTATAAAGCCTTAACCCTAGACGCTGGACCCTTAATCCTAGATACTAAACCCTAGAACCTAGACGTTTATCTATAATCCTTTAGCCATAGACGCTAAGTCCAGACGGTAGTCCATTAACCCTAGATCCTACTCCGTAGACCCTAGATTCTTAAATGTAGACCGTACATGCTTGACCCCAAATGCTACCATCTATACCATAGATGGTAAATCCTAGACGCAAAGCTCTAACCCTAGACCTTAAGACTACATGCTAAACTATAAGCCTTAAAACTAGAAGCTGGAGCCTTAATCCTATACTAGACCCTGAGCTTATCTGTAATCCTTTAACCGTGATGCGAAGTCCAGTCGGTAGTCCATTAATCCTAGATACTAAACCTTAGACCCTAGATCCTTAAACGCAGACCGTATATGCTCTACCACAGTCGCTACACACTATACCATAGACGGTTAATCCTAGACACAAAGCTCTAAACCCTAGACCTTAAGACTAGATGCTGATCTATAAAGCCTTAACCCTAGACTTTGGACCCTTAATCCTTTATCCTAGACCCTAGACGCTTATGTATAATCCTTTAAGCATAGACTCTATGTCCGACGGTAGTCCATTAATCCTAGATACTAAACCAGAGACCCTAGATCCTTAAATGTAGACCGTATATGCTTAACCCCAGATGCTACACTTTATACCATAGACGGTTAAGCCTAGATGCAAATTTCTAAACCCTAGACCATAAGACTAGATGCTAAACTATAAAGCCTCAACCCTAGACGCTGGAACCTTAATCGTATATACTAGATCCTAGACCCTAGACGCTTATCAGTAATCCATTTAAGCCTACATGCTAAATCCAGACAGTAGTCCATTAATCCTAGATCCTACACCGTAGACCCTAGATCCTTAAATGGAGACCGTAGATGCTTAACCGCAGATGCTACACTCTATACCATAGACCGTTAATCCTAGATACAAAGCTCTAAACCCTAGACCTTAAGACTAGGTGCTACACTATAAAGACTTAACCATAGACGCTTCACTCTTAATCCTAGATACCAGAACCTAGACGCTTATCTGTAATCCTTTAACCCTTGATGCGAAGTTCAGACGGTAGTCCATTAATCCTAGATACTAAACCGTAGACCCTAGATCTTTAAACGTAGACCGTATATGCTCAACCCCAGTAGCTACACACTATACCATAGACCGTTAATCCTAGACGCAAAGCTCTACATCCTAAAGACTAGATGCTAAAGTATAAAGCCTTAACCCTAGACGCTGGACCCTTAATCCTAGATACTAAACCCTATACTCTTATCTATAATCCTTTAGCCATAGACGCTAAGTCCAGACGGTAGTCCATTAATCCTAGATACTAAACCTTAGACCCTAGATCCTTAAACGTAAAGCATATATGATTAACTTCAGACGCTACACACTGTACCATAGACCGTTAATCCTAGACGCAAAGCTCTAAACCCTAGACCTTAAGACGATATCCTAAACTATAAAGCCTGAACCCTAGACGCTGGAGCCTTAATCCTAGATACTAAACCCTAGACCCTAGATGCTTATCTATAATCCTTTAACCCTAGACACTAAGTCCAGACGGTAGTCCATTAATCCTAGATACTAAACCGTAGAACCCAGAGGCTTATCTATAATCCTTTAACCCTAGACGCTAAGTCCAGATGGTAGTCCATTAATCCTAGATACTAAACCATACACCCTAGATCCTTAAACGTAGACCGTATATGCTTGACCCCAGATGATACACTCTATACCATAGACCGTTAATCCTATATGCAAAGCTCTAAACCCTAGACCATAAGACTTGATGCTAAACTGTAAAGCCTTAACCCTAGACGCTGGACTCTTAATCCTTGATACTAGACCCTAGACCCTAGACGCTTATCTGTAATCCTTTAAGCCTAGACGCTAAGTCCAGACGGTAGTCCATTAATCCTAGATACTAAACCGTAGACCCTAGATCCTTAAACGTAGACCGTATATGCTTAACCCCAGACGCTACACTCTATACCATGGACCGTTCATCTTAAATGCAAATCTCTAAACCCTAGACCTTAAGACTAGATGCTAAACTATAAAGCCTTAACCCTAGACGCTGGACCCTTAATCCTAGATACTAGACCCTAGACGCTTATCTATAATCCTTTAACCCTAGACCCTAAATCCAGACTGTAGTCCATTAATCCTAGATACTAAACCGTAGAGCTTGATCATAGAATCATAGAATCATAGGGGTTGGAAGGGACCTCGAAAAATCATCTAGTCCAACCCCCCCGCCAGAGCAGGGTCACCTAGAGAGCATCACACAGGAAGGCGTCCAGGCGGGTTTTGAATGTCTCCAGAGATGGAGTCTCCACAACCTCTCTGGGCTGCCTGTTCCAGTGCTCTGTCACTCTCACAGTAAAAAAAATTTTTCTGATATTCTCCTTAAACCTGCTATGCTCCAATTTGTATCCATTACTCCTTGTCCTATCACTGGTCATCACTGAAAAAAGCTTAACTCCGTCTTCTTGACACTCACCCTTTACGTATTTGTAAACATTGATGAGGTCACCCCTCAGTCTCCTTTTCTCCAAACTAAAGAGACCCAGCTCCCTCAGCCTTTCCTCATAAGGGAGATGTTTCACTCCCTTAATCATCTTTGTGGCTCTGCGCTGGACTCTTTCAAGCAGTTCCCTGTCCTTCTTGAACTGAGGGGCCCAGAACTGGACACAATACTCCAGATGCGGCCTCACCAATGCAGAATAGAGGGGGAGGAGAACCTCTCTTGACCTACTAACCACACCCTTTCTAATACACCCCAGGATGCCATTGGCCTTCTTAGCCACAAGGGCACATTGCTGGCTCATGGTCATCCTCCTGTCTACCAGGACCCCCAGATCCCTTTCACCTACACTGCTCTCCAGCAGGTCAGCCCCCAACCTGTACTGGTGCATGACATTTTTCTTCCCCAAATGCAAAACTCTACACTTGCCCTTGTTAAACTTCATCAGGTTTTTCCCCGCCCAAGTCTCCAGCCTGTCTAAGTCTCTCTGAATGGCAGCACAGCCTTCTGGTGTGTCAGCCACTCCTCCCAGCTTGGTGTCATCAGCAAACTTGCTGAGGGTACATTCTGTACCCTCATCCAGGTCGTCGATGAAGATGTTGAACAACACCGGTCCCAGTACCGACCCCTGAGGGACTCCACTAGTCACAGGCCTCCAACTAGATTTTGCCCCATTGACTACAACTCTCTGACTTCTTCCTTTCAACCAGTTCTTGATCCACCTCACTGCCTGATCATCAAACCCATACTTGATCAACTTATCTACAAGGATGCTGTGGGAGACGGTGTCAAATGCTTTACTGAAATCAAGATAGACCACATCCACCGCTCTACCATCATCTTTCCACCTAGTAATTTCCTCATCGAAGGCTATGAGGTTAGTCAAACATGACTTACCCTTGGTAAAACCATGTTGACTGCTCTTGATGACCCCCATCTCCTTGATATGTCTAGAGATAGTGCCAAGGACAAGTTGTTCCATCACCTTTCCAGGGATGGAGGTGAGGCTGACCGGTCTATAGTTACGCGGGTCCTCCTTCTTGCCCTTCTTGTAGACTGGAGTGACATTTGCTATCCTCCAGTCCTCAGGCACCTCTCCTGTTACCCAAGACTTACCGAAGATGATGGAGAGTGGACTGGCAATGACCTCCGCCAGCTCCCTCAGCACCCTTGGATGCATTTCATCCGGACCCATCGATGTATGGATGTCCAGATTACGCAACTGATCCCTAACCCAATCCTCATCTACCTGGGCAAACTCCTCCTTTATCTTGACTTCTACTGGGGCTATATGAAACTGGGGCTCATGGGGAAAGCCTGCAGGAGTAAAGACAGAGGCAAAGAAGGCATTCAGCACCTCTGCCTTCTTTAAATCCTCTGTCACCAGGGCACCCACCTCATTCAGCAGTGGGCCTATATTGCCTCTGGTATTAGTTTTGTTGGCTATGTATTTGAAAAAGCCCTTTCTATTGTCCTTAACCCGACTTGCAAGGTTAAGTTCCAAGGAGGCCTTAGCTTTCCTAGTTGCCTCCCTACATTCTCTGACAACAGTCCTATATTCCTCCCAAGTAACCAGCCCCTCCTTCCATGATCTATAGATTTTCCTTTTCCATTTGAGTTTGCCCAGCAGTTCCTTTTTTAACCACGCTGGTCTCCTAGCTCCCTTACTAGATTTTCTACCCATTGGGGGACACTGATCCTGTGCTTGCAAGAAGTGGTCCTTGAATGTTGTCCAGCTATCTTGAGCCCCTTTACCTTCTAGCACTCTGTCCCATGGGACT
This sequence comes from Apus apus, assembly GCF_020740795.1. NCBI lineage: Eukaryota > Metazoa > Chordata > Aves > Apodiformes > Apodidae > Apus > Apus apus. The sequence goes on along the minus strand of NC_067311.1, from coordinate 1,292,160 downwards.
TCCCTTAACAATTGATTGAGGAGGCCAAAGTTTGCTCTGTGGAAGTCCATGGTTCTGGTCCTGCTGGGTATTCTGTTCCTCCCACACAGAATCCTGAACTCCACCATCTCGTGGTCACTGCAGCCAAGGCTGCCATTGACCACCACTGCTTCAACAAGGCCCTCCTTGTTGGTGAGCACAAGATCCAGCAGCGCTCGTCTTCTAGTCGGCTTGTCCACCATTTGCATTAAGAAGTTGTCATCAATGCACTGGAGGAACCTCCTAGACCATGAAAGGCTGGCTGTGTAAGTCTTCCAGCAGATATCGGGGTAGTTAAAATCTCCCATGAGGACCAAGGACTGTAATTGTGAGGCTGCTTTCAGCTGCCTGTAGAAAGCCTCATCAACTTCCTCATCTTGATCAGGAGGTCTGTAGTAGACCCCCACAACTGTATCACCCATACCACCCTGCCCTTTAATTCTTACCCACAGACTTTCAACTTGCCCCTCATCAGCCCCTGCACAAAACTCGATACATTCTAGCTGCTCTCTCACATAAAGAGCAACTCCACCACCTCGCTTCACCGACCGATCTTTCCTAAAAAGCACATAGCCATCCATGGCCACATTCCAGTCGTGTGAGCTGTCCCACCATGTCTCTGTTATTGCTACCAGATCATAACCCTTAGACCGCACACAGATCTCTAACTCTTCCTGTTTATTCCCCATGCTGCGTGCATTGGTGTACAGGCATTTCAGGAAGCAAGTAGAGCACACTGGTGGGACCAAATCCTCCTTAGACCACCCCCCTTCAGGCCCTGGTATGTTTCTCTTGGGCTCGTCCCTAACAGACCCAGTTTTCTCCCCTTCCCCCTTCACATCTAGTTTAAAGCTCTCTCAATGAGCCCTGCTAAGTCCTGCCCCAAAAGCCTTTTCCCCCTCTGGGACAGGTGCATCCCACCTGCCACCATCAGGCCGGGTGTCTCGTAGAGCAGCCCGTGGTCAAAAAAAACCAAAGCCCTGCCTTGGCACCAGTCTCGTAGCCATTCATTGATAAGTAAACTCTTCCTCTTTATCTCTCCACCCATTCTTACAGGAGGTATGGAGGCAAACACGACTTGTGCTCCAGACCCCCTAACTAGCCGTCCCAGGGCCCTGAAGTCTCTCTTCATTGCCCTTACATTTCTTGTAATAATTTCGTCACTACCAACCTGAAAAATCAGCAGTGGGTAGTAATCAGATGGATTCACCATACTAGAGAGTTTCCTTTTAACATCTCTAATGCGAGCCCCAGGGAGGCAGCAGACCTCCCTGTGGGATGGGTCTGCTCGACAGATGGGCCCTTCTGTTCCCCTCAGAAGGGAGTCTCCCACCACAATTACCCTCCTTTCCTTCTTAGTTGAAGAAGTCCTAAGTCGTGGAGCTGAGCGACAAGTCCTAGGCGGTTCACTAGACAAATCTGTCACTCCAGCTTCATTTTCCTGTCCCTGAAGTTCCAAGGCCTCATACCTATTCTTCAGGGGCAATTCGGAGGGTGGAGGGAGTTGGGAGGGTTTTTTCTTGCCTCTCCGAGGACGGACCTCCCTCCATTCCTCCACGTCCCTAACGTTCTCTCCTTCTGTCTGAGGACAGGAGGGGAGGGGATCCGTCACTTCTTCTAGCACCTCTTCCTTCTGCCCTTGCTTCGGTGTTTGGCTCCATCAATCTATTTCGCTCTCACATTCTCTGATGATTCTAAGTCTTTCAACCTCCTCTGTCAGTCTAACCACCTGCCTAAGGAGATCATTGATTTGCTCACACCGCACACACGCGGTGCCACTGGCTCCCTCTACTACCAGTGCCAGGCTCAGGCACTCGCTGCAGCCAGAGACCTGCACAGCTGCGTGCCTGCTCAGAACCTCCGTCTGAGTTCCCATATCCTTTTTCAATATGGTTTTAGGGCGTGTTGTCACCATGCTAGAGAAATTTACCGGTGTTCTCTGCTTCCTGCCTGCCCTCGCTCTCCGCGTGCCCTCGCGCTCCCCGCCCTCGCGCCACTTCCTGTGATGGCTACCGCCGCTCTCCGCTCTGCGCTGCCGCGTGCTCTGAGGGAGCTGCCGAGATGGCCGCTTTTAAACCTTGCCGCCGTTCTCAGCCACACCCCCTGCCACGTCAGCCTTCCTGTTCCTCTCAGGATTCCGGCTCAGACTCGGGTCTCCTAGCTCTGCTCCGGCTTCGCCGTCTCCGGGAAGCCCGGCCCCTTCTCTAATCCTCAGTAATTAAAGGAGCAGCTCTCACCGGTGCCGCTGCCGCTCTCCGCTCTGCGCTGCCGCGTGCTCTGACGGAGCTGCCGAGATGGCCGCTTTTAATCCTAGATCCTACACCGTAGATCCTAAATGCTTAAACGTGGACCGTCTATGCTTAACCCCAGACACTACACTCTATACCATAGACCTTTAATCCTAGACGCAAAGCTCTAAACCCTAGACCTTAAGACTATATGCTAAACTATAAGCCTTAACCCTAGACGCTGGAGCCCTTAATCCTAGATACTAACCTAGAACCTAGACGTTTATCCATAATCCTTTAACCCTAGACGCTAAGTCCAGGCGGTAGCCCTTTAAACCTAGATACTAAACCTTAGACCCTAGATCCTTAAACGTAGACCATATATGATTAACTTCAGAGGCTACACACTATACCATAGAGTTTAATCCTAGATGAAAAGCTCTAAACCCTAGACCTTAAGACTAGATGCTAAAGTATAAAGCCTTAACGCTAGCGTTGGACCCTTAATCCTAGATACTAACCCTAGACTAACGTTTATCCATAATCCTTTAACCCTAGACGCTAAGTCCAGACGGTAGTCCATTAACCCTAGATCCTACACCATAGACCTAGATCCAGAACGTAGACCGTATATACTTAACCCCAGACGCTACACTCTATACCATAGACGGTTACTCCTAGACACAAAGCTCTAAACCCTAGACCTTAAGACTAGATGCTAAACTATAAAGCCTTAACCCTAGACGCTGGACCCTTAATCCTAGATACTAAACCCTATACTCTTATCCATAATCCTTTAGCCATAGACGCTAAGTCCAGACGGTAGTCCATTAAGCATAGATACTAAACCATTGATTCTAGATCCTTAAACCTAGACTGTATATGATTAACCCCAGACGCTACACTCTATACCATAGACCGTTAATCCTAGACGCAAGCTCTATACCCTAGACCTCTTAAGACTAGGGTGCTAAACTAAAAAGCCTTAACCCTATATTGCCTGGAGCCTTACTCCTACATACTAAACCCCTAGACGCTAGACGTTTATCTATAATCCTTTAGCCTAGACACTAAGTCCAGACGGTAGTCCTTAATCCTAGATACTA